>NW_010127645.1:0-1487 GCF_000699245.1 Pterocles gutturalis | reverse complement strand
CTGAGTAAACTAAGCATTTATTGCTATTATTTACTTCTCATAATTAAAGCAATTCTTTAACTGTAGGATTTCTTTTTCTCCCCTTAAAATAAAGCAGTTGGGTTTATTTAAGGGTTTCTAGGGTGGAGGTTTGCTGAAATTGATTTCAAATCCAGGTAGACAATTTCACTTGGATCAGTTTTGTTTACTTATTAAAACAAATTTGGGAAATCTCTGAAGTTAAAAGTAAAACTATTTTAGAAGCTAATGACAACCTACAATTGGTGATTTCAACTTTAAAACATCTGAAGGAAATCAGGTATAAATTAATCATATCCAGTGTAGGTGAATTGTTATTTCTTTTGTTGATTTATTCTATGTCCCCTTCTAGCAGTGTCTGAATTTAAAGTACATTAACCAGTATGCTACATATAAATTAGGATCCAAATGTGAAGCAGTCCTAAATTACGTAATGGTGAACATGGGTGCAAATAATTATTTTTCTATGGCCCTCTGTTGGCTTTATGCTATGTTTCCATTTTGATCCTATCTCAGCCTTTTAGACTCTCTGTCACTCTTCCTGTTCCCGGTGTATTTGAAGGAGTATACTTGTCATGATTATTCTGAGAATTCGCTTTTTTGTTAGTGAATGTAGGTTCAGTCTGACCTTCTGCAGAATCAGTTGAACATTTATGTGATCTGTCACGAGCTCAGTTGGATATTTACCAATGCTAGTGGAGAAGACATGGTAGAAAGCAAAAGCAGACAACTTACGATAATGAATGTCATGTGGTAAGCAGTGTATGAACCTTCATTTTTCAGTAAATTAATCTGAAACAAGGCTATGATGGGACAAAATGATTAGTGTTACTGAAGCAGCCTCATAGGGAAGGAAATATGTATATGTAGCTTCCGTAGCTGATAGGTTTGCAGGGGAAGCAAGATGTAAAGCAATATGTGGTTATGTGCTTAACATGCTTAATATTTTCTCTTGATTAACATTCTTCCATTCTGCTATAGCAAATATCCCACATTTTGTTGGTATGCAGTCTTGCTGTTGTTGAAAGGCCAGAGTATGCCTTTTGAGCATGTATCACAATGCTCATTGTTGTCTGCATTGTGATGACAGACAAACTTCCCATTACCAACTTTACTGTCTTCAATAAGTGTTAGAAAAGTAATGATTACTGTGTGGTTACACAGCTGAGGTTTCTGCAGGGGAAAAAAATGTTTACCTGTCATTACTTCTGTGATCTGTTGGATAACCAGGATCTTGGCCATTTCTGAAGTTCTGAAATTAAACGTGATTAAGAGAACCTCTTAAGTCGTTCTGCCATCTCTTGAATTCAGCATTAGTAGATGAAGATGGATTTAGAGTTAAAAGGATACCAAAACAATGTAGGCATCTGCTAGTTTTCCTGTTACCATTTTTTAAAACAATCCTTCCTAAAAATAAAAAGTTGGTTTAAATGACAGTTGCATTTCATAGAATCATAGAATGTTTTGGG
>NW_010127644.1:0-31107 GCF_000699245.1 Pterocles gutturalis | reverse complement strand
ACGCCGCAGCCCGGGGCGAGGGGAGCAGCAGCATTTACACGCTGCCGTGAGGTACAGACCGTCAATTGCAACGTGGCAATGGTGGGTCTTCTTCAGGACCTGAGGAGAACGGGATCCTGCCCCTTCCCAGACCAAGCCCCGGCGCTGTGGGCCCCCAGCTGCTCCACTTCAGCCTTCCCCCGCTTTTATCCCCTTCCCTACCCTTCCAAACAGCACCGTTATTTCAATTCATCCTGACGTCTCCTCTCTCCCTGCTCCATTTCCCAGGCTCAAGGCTCCTACTCCCCACTCCGCTCCTGTCACCACGCCCTTGGGCACCAGGCAGGTACCTGCACCGAGCATTCTGCCACCAGACACCCAGTCTTTGCCGAGCAGGTGCAAGAAACAAAACCCCTTCCCTAGGATACTCACCTTTACGAATTGGTGTGGTTTCTTACCAAAACAGAAGTGCCAAGGTTCTCGTGCTGGGGCGACTCCTTCCCTCTTCCAAGGCCTGTTTTCCTCAACAGGAAAAGCACAATTGCTATTTCAACAAAGGTATTTTCATTTTCAGTAAAAACTTTTGTACCGAAATATTTAATAAAAAATCCAGCATGTAGCCAGTGTGAGAAATTTGCATAATTCTGAGAAAATTGTAAGCCATCAACAGGACAATTATCTGGGGAAGCGCAGGACCACAGTCGTGGGAGGCAATGGGAGTGCTTAAATCCCATCGGAGCAGCACCAATACATAAGAAGTCACAGAAATCAGGGCTAGCAGACAAGTCGACACTTGTCTTATTTCCATCTAAGCCAAATCCCATCCTGAACACACAGTAATGCATTTATAACTAGCTGTGTTCACAGGCAGAACTTGGATGGGCTCCCCATCTCACTGAAATGTATGGATGTTTTCCACTTACACGCACGAGGCCAAGACTTGATTCCTGGGAATTGGTGATACCAGAACGCTGAACACAGGAATAAATTGCATCTGTGTTTCCAAAATAAACAGCAGCACAATACCTTCCAGCTGAAGTGATTTGGCCTGTGCACCACTGGACTTCTGCCTTCAGTACCAGCGCCAAAAGCTGTGTTAGCTGGTGAAGATTTCTTGGCTCTCCGTGTGGATTTAAAAAAAAAAAAAAAGTTTGCTACACTGCTGAAGGAACTGCTCAACAGCTGCATGTGGCATTTCCAAGCAGCTGTGAGAGAGGCACAGCGATATTTGGACCACAACTGGCATTTCTGTGCAAGCATCAGAAGAGAATGGGGCAAAACCATGCCAGCAGCAGCGCGCAGGTGGCACAGCTGAGGTAAGGCACCTGGACAGACACAGCAAAAGATTTTTTTAATCACAACCATTAGTGCCAGGTATTTCAGGGCAGTACATTTACACTGAAGTAGTACATACGCCACCGGACTTTTTTTTTTTCTTTAGGAATCAGATAACAAAACCCCAAAGTTTTGACTTTAAATGTTGATAATTAGTATTTCTAGGACAACTAAAAAATCTTTAAGCTACTGTACTAACAACAGGTTATTGGAATAGTTTTAAGACTGGATTTGGAGATGGCAGTACGTAAGAAATACAAGAATACTTGGAGACCAAAGATTGTGCCTGCAGTGCATGTTCCTGAGCTGGTGTCTTGAAGAAGTCTCACAGAGCCCTGCTGTCCATTTGCACTCCATTTGTATGCTGCTAAACCTGACCTTCAAGTCTGCCAGAGATCTGTAGAAGCCAGGAGGAGATTTTTTTTTCCTTTCCTCGCTTTCATAGAAAACTTGGTTTCCAAGTTTCTTGGTTTTCCCCCATTTCCTTGAAAACATTAGCATTTGGGCTACTCCTGCAGAGACAGCACCCTGAGGTGGGCACACCAGTGCCTGCTCTGTCAGGGTCACTGTTCCCAACATTCCATTCCCTGTGTTCTGCTCTCGTGTTTAAGACTCAGTGCTCCAATTAGACATAATGACATGAGGGTATTTTCCTTCCACATGAATTTGGTGGAGATACTCAGGCATGGATCATTTGCTGGGGATTTTTTTGTCTTTTTCAACAAATAATCTGCAGTACTTGTACACTGCCACATGCAACTTTCACTATGACTTAATTCATACTGTGCTGTTGTCCACATGCCACATCTATACATTCTTAAATTGGTTTTTCAACCTTGTATCACAATTCTCTTACCAGCTTTGTCTGTTTCACAGGGCGAAGCTTCCCTTAAGAACTATTAAGCTAACATAACCCACAAGTTTGTCCGATAACCTCTGGCTGTCAAACACATGTTCTCCAGAGGGCAGGCCACGCCAGGTAATGCAGCAGAAGATGTGCTCTGTGTATTTAGCAAGCCATTGCATGTACATCTAAAGAACTGTGTACCATTAAAACTGAAATGTACTGAAATTTAAAGATACATCAGTCAATGAAATCATAGCATCAAACTGGTTTTTATGTTCAGCTTTTAGTTCTGCTTTCAACACTACTCAGTAATGTTCAAATAATAAAGTTCACTTAAAACTGAACACAAAAGCTTTCACGAGCATGGTTTCTCCCTCTCCGACTCCATTCTGTACATACATGACTTGTTAGCATATTGTGTGGCAGCAAACCCTGGACTGCTCATTATCCTAAATGAGGGCAGGTTTAAAAATCTGGGTGAAGTTCAGCAAATTTCCCGTTGACGTTCATAGGAACAGACCATGGGAAAGAGAGAGAAAATAAGAATGTGCAAGACGCCCAAAAAGTCAGAAACACAATTAGTAACTCTGTGATTTCAGTCAAAGATATTAAAGATTCTACTTTAAAATTTTACTTGTATCCTGAAGAGTAATCAGTGGACTTAAATTTAATAGCTGGTTTTGAAAAGAAATTGAAGCACTTGTTGGCATTGCAAAAATATTCTGGAATTTAGTGAACCATGAATAACATCACCTAAAATTCATAAAATGGGCGGCTCATTTCAACGCCAAATTGCAGCTGACAGACTCAAAACTGATCAACAGACTATGAGAAATGTTACTCATCATTTAAAGCCCTGATTTCATTTACACCAACACAATGCAACTGATTTCAGTAGAGGTACTTCTTATTTACATTACTAAGAACTAGGCCTTCAAAGAGGCCTTCAGAGTAAGAAAACCCCATCTGCTATGCAAAACACCCTTCAGAATCTATTTTAGACTTGCAAAGTTTATTTCCTAGTTAAACTGAACATGCTTCTAAAGCAATCCAAGAACACGACACTGCATAGGTGTTACTATATTAGGGCCCAGATTCACAGACCTCAGTTTACATTATACCGCAGCCACCTGTACTGGAGGTGACACTCACACCAGTAAATAGTGTTTCTGCTGCCAAGTTTCCTTCAGACAGTTGCCCAGGAACAACGCTAACTCCTGCAGTGTAGGAGCTGCTGATTCAGCATGTTCCCCAGCTGCCCTGTCAAGATTCCTGTCCCACCTGGAAATACCCTCTGGCTCCCTCAACTTAGAGCACCTCTGTCCCCAACACCATTTTCTTTGCCAGGGCATGTGGCAGAACAGATGCTATGGAAAAACAGAGTTCACATGAGAAGTTTGACTAGACTAGTGTGATTCAAAAGCCCACGCACCAGGACTTCTACTGGAAGTTTCCTGCTTGTACTACCAAAGCCGGAGTATCCTTGCAAGATTTTTTTTTTTTTTTTCCTTCTAATGACCTTGGCTCATAATTGGCATTGAGGTTTTACAAACTGAAAAGACAGAGAACAAGATGTTTAAGTTTCCTCAACAATCTCTAAAGCAAATGATCATCCTTGCGACTGTATTGCTTTCTAAGAAAATTCATTTTCACTTAAACCCGAGGACTAGCAACTTCATCCTTACTTCTCTAAGAGATTCAGAAAGCAAAACCAAACATTACTATAATTTCATAACTTTCAAAGGACTTTTTGAATATGGCTCACAGTTCAGCATTTTGCCCAAATAAGTTTTCCCATGAAATTAAACAGAAAGTGATCTATTAATACAGATGTGCAAACCTAGCCTCATGGGATGAGACATTATAGGTAACAGCAGAAAATAAGACCAGATGCCACACGGCAAACTGAATTCAGCCAGAAAACACAAGGCATTTTAATCCATGAGAATCCATGCATAAAAATCATAGACTGTTCCAGAGTATCATAGGTTCAATACATAAAACCAGGTTTCAAACTTTATGAACATTCATCTTGTGTTCACAATGGGTTGGCAAACATGGCTTTGACGTTTTTCCTTCCAAACCAGCCAATGCTGAAATACAGAGAGACTACCATGAACCTAGAGGGACTCAGATATTTTGTTTAAATATTTTAGCTCCTGTGTTTTCACAGCTTAAACACAAAGAAATCAGTGACAGGCTCACTGCTAGAGTGTGGTTAAGCCTACTCTTTTTGGAGAAAGCAATGTGATTTGATGTTGTTACAATCTGGTGGGTTTTTTTCAATTCAAAGCCAAGAGTAATTTTTTAGTTATATTAATTTTAAACAAGCAAGCCATTTTTAGTTTCAAATACAGTTTTGTAAGTCTCAGCTAAATGCATTTACTATCTGAAGATTCACAAACACCAAAGTAAAAGAGCAGATAGTAAAACATGTTTTTAATCTTTCAGTAAGATACAGAAAGAGAAAATACAAGCATGCTCTTCCTGTAAGGTACACAGCATCAAACAGCTTTGAAGAGCATTCTGGTAGAAAACTGTAGTCTATTTCAGGCTTGCCTAAATAAATCAGGGGAGTTTGCCCAGCACCCCTCACTTTGAACTCAGAGAAAGCTCTGACTCACTCCTTTGTAATATTTTCTAGTATAAGGAGGTTCACAGGGTCAACTTTTATCCCTAATCTTGTGGAACATTCCACAGTACCTCCAACTCCAGCAGCTTTATGCATGCCAAAATACAGACTGCAAAACTCTACCAGCAACATTTAAACATGGAGAAAACTGAATTACAGGCTAAGTCACTCCAGTAGTGCTCCTACTTTTTATTAGTTATACCTAGACCCCTTCATAAATTGCATTGAAAAAAAAACAACCAACACCAAGTGTTTCAAAGCTTGCAATTTAAGTAGGTGATTTTTTTAAAAACAAAGTTTTATGTTCTTCTTTGCATCTGACTGTGAATAAGTAAGAATGTTTCGTTAGTATTAAATGCATTCTTTAAGTTTGATAAAAACCTTACTGCTACACTGATCTTACTTCTTGAGTTTCTTCAACTTTGTTCTATAAAGAAGAAAGAATTAAGGTGAATATTTTCCTTTTATATTGCTTTTAAGTAAAAAAAAAAAAAAAAAGGGCAAATGTTTCAATTTTTTTTACCCTCCAGGATACCTGCAGGATTTAAAAACAGCTTTCAGAAAATAAAGTAGCAGCATGAATTAAAACTTGAGAGGAAGAAATACAGTCTTCAATAATCAATTTTACAGCAATAAAAAAAAATTGACTTGGTAAAACAATATTCATATATTCAACTACAAGTTACTTAAGAAATCATCATCAAAACCTTAAACACATTCTAAGTCCCTCTGGACTAAATGTAGTTAGGAGTGATGGGGGGCATAGTACAGAAATCTCAGATTTTGTGAATTACATCCAGTCTGGTACGAACTTGAAGATGCAAAGAAAAAAAGTACTTAACACATCCTTTCAACATCCATCTGTAAATATTAAAACATGCATAGAGTACAGAAATCAAAGACTTTTGCAATACAGGGAAACATTAAAAATGATACCTGAGGCCAGTGTGTGTTTCTGCTAAGAACCACATGCAAATACAACAGACTGGCTTCCTTATGCATGACAAGCAAGTACAACTCTGTTCACTAGAAACATACAGAATTAAAGTGACAAAGCAAAACAGGGTAGGAAAAATGAGAGATACATAACCTTAACAACAACTGCATCACAACCCACAATGTAAGTATCCATATGCATTTTTTGCAATCAAAACAGTTCTGAAGGAACATCTGTTTCTACAGCCTTGGTAAACTGAAACTTGGACATACTTGGATACTTCTGATGAGACAGCATCTTGCCTTCCTTTCATTTAGCAGTCATACAGAAAGAAAAGACTCCAGCAGTACCTTCCAGTAAGATTTTGCTGTAGAAGCATTTCAATGAAATGTCAGTTTTCTAACCTATGCAGCTTGTCAGACACTTGTTGATAGATGCTGTGACCTTGTAAAATATATCTAAAGCACACTGCATACCTTCCCAAATGTCCACGTATACATCTTGGAGGACAGGTTCTATATGGTTTCTTAAAAGGCCACAAAGCAAAAAGATGCTGGAAGGAATGCTCTCAGAAGTCAAGGTGAACACAGCATCACCCTGTATACTGGCCTTAAATCTTCTTCAAACTGCAACACATATTCAGCCATATATGTTGGTCCTCTGACCTCAGGGACTGACCATTTCAAAATATATTAGCAATACATACAAACAGCTGTTACACTTAGAGAACAAGGTCTTGTTATATGCATACTGAAAGTTTACAGTAATATCTTCACTTCTGAAAATGTCCCTTCTAAGCGATTTGAGAGATGTTTCATGGACTTTCGTATCCTTATTCCAGAGTACCTAAATCCAAATAGGAGGCAAAATTCCTTTAGAAATAGTATCCTAGAAATATCCGTATTTTATCTTTCTTAAAGCCTGTCTGAAATTAGCCAGTTTTAGATCATTAATCACAAACAGAACAGAAATTTCTGCTACAAAACCATAGCATATACCTGTAAGTAAAAGAAGCCTTAATTCATACTGAGAAGGCAGGAGTTCAGAAAATAATGTTGGACCTCAGCCTTCTTTGAATATTTACAAATATACAGGTGAGATTTACTCTCTACAGAACACATGCTTTGCACTTAAAACAAAGCAAGCAGCAAGGCATAAATGTTTCCAGCATTTGACCGTGCAACAGTGATCCAGTACAGTAGCTGTAGCACCTAACAACAGTTCCAAGAGATTGATTCCATTAATCTCTTCATGTCTAAGTTGTACTCAATGTAGCCTCTTTGTGCTTTCAGGCACAAGTAAAACTGAAGTAGAAACAGTTCTACAAAGGTATTCTGCAAAATTAAATGTTCCTTTTCATAACTAAGAGGGTTATTTTCCCTGCAGTCAGTACCCGATTTGGAAGATGGTTTGAACTAAGCAATAAATTCTATCAATTGGCCTTTACCATCACACTTGATAACCCAGCATTAAAGGAAACAAATCATTTGTGGGATGAAAGAGATCTGCTTCTTGGAAAGGACCAAATAAACCACAAAGAGCATTTTTCATGGAACAGCACCCCACCAACAATTATCCACTTAATAAGGTCAAAGAACTCACCACTCAATGGAGGATGGCAGCTTTTCATCATCACCTGTGATATTTAAACTTTCTACAGAGTTGTCTCTAAATAAGTCAATTTCCGTCTAAGAAATGTAAGCATTATTCAGTGTTTCATGTGGTAGGCTTGTGATTCTTACTCAGTTCCTACCCATCCCTGCTCCAGAAATTATACATCTAAAGAATGGGAAGACATTCAACAAGCAGCTGTACGTATCTCAAACTACTCCAATTATACAAACAAAAGGGTCAATACAGGCAAACAACAGAATGCCAAGCTAAGAGATCTAAACTAAGCAATGGTCTACCAATTCAGACACTTAATGCAATCTGCCCCTTTAAGTTTTCTTTATTTTTTTTTAGTCAACTTAGGTAGTCTAGCTTGGTAGTTTTATGTGCATCTGTCTTCTCAGAAGCCAAAAAGAAAATGACCCAAGTTTATGCGTTTTCTATTTTTTTAATTTTAAAGCAACGTTATTTTAAGCAAGGAGACAAAGCAAGTTTGTGTCTGAATGGTCACAATCCTTTGGATACTGCTGTGGTATCTGTGTAAACCTGTCATTATTTTAAATGTGTCTGACAATATGACGTGGCACTGATGCTGCTGCATCATGCACAGCAGTCTGGCATCCCTACCACCTAGTCTCACTGTTTATATCCTTTTCCTCCTCCTCCCTTCCCTGCAAATGACTGGGAAAGACAGCTGCCGAGTATCTGGGATCAGTGAGAACCTGGGTTCATGCAAAGAACAGCGACTGATCCCATGTTTTCAAAGGGAAGTATTCAAATGTTATCAGCCATCACCATAGAAAAGTCATTTTACACCGAATTCCCTGACAACTCCATGAAGTGTTTTTCTTCTAAACAAAAAAATATCATCTGTGCAACACTGATGTCTTATTGACAGCTTGAGTACAAAGATACAAGGTAAAGCAATGTTTCTTCCCACAGCATATGAGGAATACTTTAATAACCAAGAGGATTCAGATCAGCTTTAATCAAAGCACAAGTGGCTGTGTACTTAAGCAAGAATAACTTGTGTTCAAATAATCATTACTGATGTCAAATTAACTTTGAGTCATTACCCTGTAAATGTCAGTGAGCAGAGCATGTCATTCACATCCATGATCTAGCTCAACATACATCCCCTGAAAGATGACAGAATCAGTGTTCACTCATCAACATAAAGTCCTGTTTCTTTTTCAAGTAAAACATTCAGTAAACATTTTCTTTGATTTGAAGAGATGGTAAAGGTGGGGGGTGGATTTTACCCATGTGATACTGAAAACCACTAATATTTTTTTAATTTTTCTTTTTTTTAAACAATCAACTGGATTCACCAAAGTTGGTTAAAATGAAACACAACAGAGACCTTCCCAGCAGCTATTGCCTTGCAGTTGCCTTTTTAGGAACAGAAACATTATTACAGAGTGAAACCCTTAAATCTACTACTGTTTAACAGGCACCACATATGATCATAACAAATAAATTCTAACTTGGTTTCAAAAAGAACAACTTCCTTTTGCTATTACCACAGCAATCCAGATCCCAAACTGTATCTATATATGAAGATTCAAGTTGGAACAAAGCAGTTCTTTACAAACCCCATCCATTTTTTGAAGTATACTGAATAAAGATTGCCTGTATCTTGCAATGTAAGAACAGTGCAATAAAATCTTTTATTGCTGACCAGGAAACAGTTCGACGTGATTAAAACAAAGACTTGTGCACTTGTTCAAGAACAGTCAGATAATTGAGAAGTATCAGACACTAATCATGTCCATACAGTTTAAGTCTGCTTCCTTGTGTACAAACACAAGAAAAACAAATCACTAATTTTCTGCAAAACTACACCTTATTCACTGTGAGACTTTTTCGGCAAGTGAAACAAAGGAGATAGTTCTGATACAGTGAATAGGTGTCTCGTGAAATTATCTTAGTAAGGAAGAAGGTTCTGCAGGAAGAGTACATCTGAAAACTGTTAACAAATATACACAAGGAGGCAGGACTGATGAAAAGCTACATGTAACCTTAGATTTACAGCCTTATTACTGCAACTCTGCAAAATACAAAATGGTTTTCTATGAAAAATTTTAAATAAAACATCTTTTTACATGATTGCAAGTGCATAGTTTACAAATGCAGCCTTTATATGTCTGTTGTCAGTTTTACAAAGAGGGACAATATTTTGACAGATGACAATACAGGAAAAGCCCTTTATCATGTTTCACTTTTATTGAACATTATCTGCAAATGCAGATTACAACCTTGCTTCAGGTTGCACGCATCAACTTAAGCCGTGATAAATCAATACTTTTTGAAATCCACATCCTAGTGGTAAGGGGTTAGGTGGAGGTTGATTTCTGTAGTTAGAGAAATTACAATGGTGTTAACAGTCACTCATAAAAGCAGTATGGTGCAAGAGGCTCTTTGGTGCCAAGAAACTGTCAGTGATGTGTTTATGAATGCTACTGAGTAGAAAGCAATCCAAATTACAACTCGTCCTCGCAGTGCTTTAGAAATATTAAAAGGACACTGGAGACTCCCAGATCTTGAGCAGTCTGCGAAGAAATATCACCATTCAAGAAAAGCTGTATAAAAATCAATGACAAAAGACTTAAATGAGACAGTATATCCTATCTTTCACCCTGAAATACAGGTCAGGTATGGCCCAGCTCTACAGCAGGCATATTAAATAATCAGATTTAAGGTGATCTACACACTGAGACCTGAAAGATCACTGCCTTAATCTTACACCCATTTATATGGGTATATATGTGGCAATGTATTTGCATCATCTAAATCTTCAGTAGTGCCTAAAGAACATACTGCTTACATACCAGCATGCATCCAGAACATGTCATATGTCAAACACCTAGCTAGAATTATGTAGAAACCCCAGATTTCAAGTGAAGTCTGTGAAATACTGAAGTAACTTGCAACTCGTATATCTACTGACTCAAGATTTTTTTTTTTTAAACTGGATAAGTGTAACAAAAATGCACACTTGTGATTTTTTTGTCCAAACTACAATGTATAGGCCGATCCTCGCGTAGATATACACATATATACAAAATTTATAGAAAAACAGCTGTAGACAAGATTCCTAACTTGAGCAGAAAAACACTATGTATACCATAAAGGAGAAACAGAGATAAAGGGCCAATTCTGTCATCACAAGCACTTATGGTTCCACACTAACTTCAGTCATTATTGCATGCATTAGACGCCCAGAGTTACAAGTATCTCTGGGTACAGTTGAGCCAACTGACTAAATTGCTCCTCCAGTATACCTCACTTTCAACCCGATCTGTAAGTCAAGGTACTATTAAGCATGTCAAGTAGAAGAGGAGGAAGAAAACTCATGTGATTTGCTACAGCATTAAGTGTAGTTATTTGCACAACCTGGCTGGGTTTAACAAAACTGCAAGTCTTCATTTCAGAATCTATTTAACTCGCCACACCTGCATGGTAAGAAACAGAAAAGATAAAATATGCAGCTTCTCAGACACTCATTTAGAACTATCATCTCTAAATTCAAACATTCAATTTCTTTTAAAATGCAAGTTTGCTTCACTGAACTATCACTGCAAATACTACTTTTCTTTTTTTTTCTTAATTGTGCCTGCCTCAGTGTATTTTGTATACAGCTGAAACATTTGCACCCCCTAGCTGTCACAGGTAAGACACAGTACTTATATCTAACTTACATTCATTTTCAACTTCAAATTTATTGAGGCAGTTTGTATCAATGTATCCATAAAATAATTCAGAAATAACCCAAGTATACCATTTAAACATCTTCATGATTTATCCATTTACACACTCAGTACACAAACAACCCAGCCTCTGTACAGGTTCATCACATGCAAACCACCCATAAAGACAAAAACTTTGATTAAAAATATCACAACTCGGTGTACTGTTTCAACTGCATCTCCGTTTACCAAATGGCACATTGAATATTCTCTAAAATAAGATGTTTGTAACAATCTTGTTAAAAAATTCTTGGGCAAAATATTTCTAGACTTAAAAAACATCAAATTTTTCAAAACACTCAAGATACTATACAACTTATAATAACCTTGAAATAGGTTTACAAGGTTGTTAACCAAGGTATTTACATACCAAACAATGTAAAGCAAAAAATTCGTATTTCTAATGACAAAAAGGTGATGCATTAAAGATTTATGAAATTAAAATTAAGGCTCTTTGTTATAGTTCTTTATGTAACTTTACATAATAGCCAACTTTGGAAATGTCAGTCTTGCACATTCTTGTCAATCTACTGCATTTAAAGCAGTAGAGTATATTAAGTATTACTCTGAATAATTACATTGCTACTTCTATGTTTGAGCATGCTTTTGAAACACTGTAATTATGAAATATTTACAATGTGTAGCCTTCAAACTTTATGTAAAAGCACAAGTATGACTGTCTGATTTGAATACAAATAACATACTTGCAAAAACGTTTTTATTTCTCAAAATTAAATGCAAATTACTACAGCCTTAATAAGCAAACCTACTCTGAAATGTTTTAGTGTGTGCCTGAATGTGGACAGTAAAAGTTACGTGAAATTACTCAGACAGTACTGTTTTTCATTTTAGACTGAACTCTTCTTTCTATCAGACTGTTTTCTTTAAGCATGTACAAAATTAAGTATTTTGTTTTAAAATTATTCCAAGACCTACATATACTTTCTGAGCTATGCCCATAGGTTTCTTGAAAAATCAATACTGTCTAGCAGGTTGTAATGATTGGTCCACAGCTTATTTCAGGATGGGAAAACTTGCTGTTTTTCAACGTCATGTCTCTTAAAAAGCACAGTGATATAAAACACTGAAGACAGAACAAAAAAGTGGAATGGTAACCTAAAGATCAAATCCAATAGCCGTTTCTCCTACTATATCAAAATTTGTAGTCAGAATTGTCTTTATTGACTTTATTTTTAATTTTTGTACACAAAGAAAAACATGTTCATATCCATCATGAACAAAAACTTTAAAAGGCAGAACTAGAAGACATTTGTGTCCTTCACCAAAGCAAAGCTGTGCTAGAAGTTCCAAACATTTCCATTTTTAAAATAAATATTTTCTTTTTTCATTGTCTACATTCCAGTCTTCAGAATGTCACTGGAAACTGCAGCCTATCATGAAATACACACTTTTAAACAGAGTCCCAGCTCACTGTGTTTGGTAGCTTGCCATACCATATCCAGCTTGGTTAGGTATTACAGGAGCACCTTGTCCCTGGGCAGGTTGAGCACCAAATCCACCCATCCAGGCAGCAGATGGAGATTGGCTTAAAAAGAAACAGAATGGTTAAAAAAAGGAAAGGAAAAAAAAAAAATCATGCAAGCTAGTCAAGGTATTTACAAGACAACAGACTAAAAAATAATAATAATAAAAACCATACTTCCTACACTACAATTCATCCCAAAATAGAACAATTTCTTCTTCTAATGAGTAATCCAGGTTATGTGCTACACCATGTAATTCTTTAAAATATCATAAGCTTTTTAAGAACAAAGAAAAAAAAAAGCCCCACAAACCTTGGGTACTAGTTGCATAGGACAACTGCCTCCAAAGGCATGTACATACGCAGGTCTCTGTAAGTCAACATCAGTGATGCAGAAATGCAAAAAACTCCCAATGCCTAATTAGCATGAATACCAATGAAAGGTTTATCAAGGCTTCATATGTTTAATTGGCAAGAGATAATGAAGAATGACGAAAACAAAGAAGTTATTTTTAAAGTTAAAACGAAAAGTTGTTGTAAAGACTTCAGTCTTCAAGAGATCAAGTATTAAAAGTCCACCCAAATTCTGAAACTGCACAAGTTAAAATGTCAGTATGTAGTTTCCTTTCTCCAGGGTTATGAACCCTTTAGACCAATACCTGGGCTCCCTGGCTCAGACCCTCTCGTATTT
Source organism: Pterocles gutturalis (assembly GCF_000699245.1). Lineage (NCBI taxonomy): Eukaryota > Metazoa > Chordata > Aves > Pterocliformes > Pteroclidae > Pterocles > Pterocles gutturalis. The sequence goes on along the minus strand of NW_010127644.1, from coordinate 17,843 downwards.
ACCACCTCAAGTCACAATCCAGAAAACTTTCAGACAGCAGACAAGACCACCATCCAAAACTCTACTGCAGAGAAGGTCTTTTTGCCGTCAGTCTCAAAACAGCCATACACATAAAATGTGTGATCCAGTAACAAGCCAGAGTGAGTCCATTATTTTGTCCATGATAATAATTAAATTCAAGCTTTAAGCATGTAGGAGTCCACCTAAGGCTTGAAACCTTGTGCAGTCCTTGAACCAAATGAGCCTGATACTCAGATGTAACATTCTTGGAATATTCTAAAAATTAAATACAATTACTCACTCTACTCCAAAACCCTGCTGATTCCATGCTTGGCCATACATTCCATATGAAGGTACTTGCCACCCATTAGCCATATATTGCCCGTACTGTTGTGGATTTCCATATACTTGGCTCCATTGCCCCCACTGACTGTAATCCACCTAAGGAGAGAATAATTCATTGCACTTCAGGTTCTAGAGATGGATTATGTTCCTTTTGTGCTGCCGAAGGCTAAATTTTTGGCTGTATCAAACGCAGGGCTAAAACAAGCAATAACGAGATCAGAAAAATAAATAAGACATCACTGTGACTTAAGTAGATCCTTGTACTGTAAAAGGTATTTTTGTGTGTTTGAAATACCAAAGAGTATTTGGTTGGATAGTCACCTAGTCTGCAGTTAGTGAACTAGCAAGAATCAGAATTACCTCAAAGTTTCTCCCTATCTTGAATCATATCCAGAAGACTGTAACAGATATTCCACCAAAATCACTAGCCCAATTGGATGAACAACTGGAACATAACTGAGACAGAACATGGAATTTTGCAAGAACACTACCAAAAAATTTAGCCATTATAACTGGGAAGGCATTATGGATATATACACAATTGCTTTTGTGATACAATGAAAAGGTTGAAGTGTAGTTACCTGTTGGAAGTTTTTTGTCATATCAGGGGATTCTTTACCCCAATAACATTTAACAACATGTCCTTCAATTGTGGTTCCATTAACTGAAACAATAGCATGTGCTGCGCTTTCATGGGTTGAAAATCTAAAGAATGTAAAAAAAAAAGATGAATGTCACGCTATATTGTACTTTCACCTCATTGTCAAAAAACAGTGACTCCATACATATCGGAAATTCAGAGAAAAAGACCTGCTTTCAAAGATAGTCATCTTCTCAGGTAAAAAGATTGGTGGCCACTATTAAAAGTTCCAAATTTTTCTATGAACATATGGTTACAGCTTTTAATCTATCAGCAGAAGTTCAATCAAGTGAAATTACAGAAAGATGAAACATTACTACAGGAACAAAATAGCAGATTTTATTTTTCTTTGCCCATACCTGACAAATGAGTAACCTTTTTCTGGGAACACCCTTATTTCCATAATCTGTCCAAATGGTGAAAAAGTCTGTCTCATAAGTTGATCTACAATACAGAATGTTTTTGTATTAGTAACCATGTCGGTGTCCAAAAAGCTTCAATAATAAAAAAGCAATAAAACAAATCGTACCTGTTAGCCCAGAGGCAATTCCTCCACAGTACACAGTACAATTTTTTGGACTTGACTGATTTACTACATCTTCAAATCTCAATTGTTTTGTATTATCTATAAGAGAGAAGCTTGTTTTTAAGCAGTAGGCTAACAGTACCCAGAGTCCCATATACTTACCTCATACGCAAGTACGAATTATACCTTTAACAAACACATTTGATATTTTATGATAGACCACTAGTGCCACCACGACATTCATATAATATACCAAAAAAATCTATTATTTAAGATCTGGCAGATATAATATACCAAAAAAATCTATTCTTTAAGATCTAGACATGTAATTAAGTGACATGATTTTGGCAACATTATGTTTCGTATCTTTATTGAGCAGTGACATGCAAGAGGGCAAACACAACACAGCATTACATGAAGGTCTTACTTTCTTGTGTACTTTTGGGTGCTGGTGGCTTCCGTGTTGCCCAGTTAGTTCTGATCTGACGGCCTCCCAACCACTGGCCTCCCATGTGTACAATAGCATTTTCTGCATCCTGGAGAGATTAAAATAAGGATTGTAACACAACCAAATAACAAATATGTACAAGTCTACTTCTACGAAAGACTTGGTTGGCAGTTAATTCTGTTGACAAAACCAATAAAAGTACTAAAAAGTATATGTAATTCTGAACAATCAGAGCAAGCAGCCAAAAATGACATAAAATAAGGCCCGCGCAAATGATTTAGTAAAACCTTCCTCCCACCCCCATTTTCTACACACAGGTTAGAAGCCAACTGCAATTGCACATACTTTACATAACAAGCTTCTGCATTAGAATATTTGAAGGCTGCCCAAAAAAGTACAAAGATTACACAGACGCCAGAAGCAATTACTGAAATAAAACAACTGTAATTTTAATTATATAAAAAATAATATTATTTTGCTAATTGACTTATTAGAAATACAATACACAAAAGCATATTGAGTAGTGGATGTAAAGTCAGGAAAGACTTTTTAATAATCAAAATCCCTCACTGGACACTGAAAGATTTCTCAGATGTAACCCAAATAACATTTATACCATGCAGTATTTGTTTGCAAAAGACATTGTATACTAAGAGCTGAACGTGTTTTTTCAGAATCTTAATATGCACTCAAAATACTAGGTCAAGTTTAGGTAGAAAAATCTTAAGTTCTGGGAAGGCTGAATGGTAGTTACTAAGAAACTGCAATGCCGCGACAAAAATAGATTGAGCATCGAAGTTTCCTCTTCTTTATTATTTGCACACTCCCCTGTCCCATCCTCTCTTCTGCCCTCTGGAGGCATGCATGACAACTCTGTAGGTTCTCTATTAAAGTCACTCTCAGTCCATGGGCCATGTGGCTTAACTTTTTATCTTGAGCATGAATTGCAAGACTATCTTTTGAGTTCACACTGTAAGCAGAAACATCTAGCAAGCAAGGGGTAAGTTTGCTAACACTTGCAAGAAGCAATTTCTCCCCTAGCCGCTTTGAAAGAAGAGAAGGCAGAGCAAATAGTACATATGTTTGAAATGCTTTTCCAAGGGCACAAAGCTTAAGAAAGAACGCCAAGCACAAGGGACAAATAGAACACACGGACAAGTTAACAGTGAGCAGCTATCATTGTCCTGCCTCGCACTGAAGGCTCCCACCTCTAGTAGACTTGTCTGAAACTCAAATCACTCAGGACCTTCATCCTCCGAAGTTCTAATTACAGAGCGCTCATTTGGAAGACAATACATACACACAAAAAATTAAATTACAAGAGACGACCAGTAAAGGGGTGGGAGAGACAAACAAACAAAACACCAGACAACAAAAAACTTACTCAAGCACCCTCACTCCCAAAACATAGTAAGTTACAAACTGGGAACATATCCCAGTTCCCCAAACCTAGTAAGATGACAGTAAATTCCGAAAAACAGGCCTTAAAACTACCAGCTCAGAACGGTTGTGCCACAACCCTATAGTAGCAGCTGCTGTTTGAATGAACAGCAATCAAGACATGCATTTTACAAGTACTTTTTAGTATTACATTTAGAATTCATCCATTAATTTTGTAGAATTAATATGGATTCTAAATTGGAGTTTTTCTGGCTCAGTCTTAAAAGAATCCAGTAACTTGCATTCCATGCGACTGTTACATTTCCCCTACAGTCACAGAAACCAAACACAACCATAGGATAAGAGAAGAGGGGCACAAGGAAAATAAGACATCTATTCCTCTTGTCTATTTTAGCTGCAACACAAAATAAATGAAGTGGAAAAATACACTTAAATCACAGCATTCAATTACAATATCTTAGGGCATTTTCAAATCTGAAAAAAATAAATTCCAATTTTTTCTTCTGATTAAGATTCAGCTCCAGCTGTTACAGAGGATACAAAAAGAGTCTTGACATGTAGGACTTCTGACCATACAAAGAGGCTCATATGCCTAAAATCCTGTGCTTAAAATACTTAAAGAAAAAGGTTTACAGAGTTTCCCTATGTTCTCCTAAACATATCTCTAAATACATAAAGTGCAATTTTCCAAATAATTTTCATGGATTTCTTATGCTGTCAAACATTTATGTAACTTCCAAATCACCAAGAATTATTTGTTGAGTCAACTGTATTCCTATAAATGGCAGGGCATAGCACTATTTTTATCAGTACTACACTGATTAAATTCTACAAATAACATCCTTAATATCTGTATCAGACACAGATACTAGTCACTTGTCAGAAGCATTTTTACCTAAGCGTACAGAACATTATCCATTAGGTAACACCATCCAACAAAACCAAGAACATTCAGTTTCACAATATGCATAAGCAAAATGCTTTAGAAGTACAGAATCAACTCTTAGCACAATACAACAAACCATTTTAGATTTCAAAATGTTCTAACAACTCAAGCAAAGGACCAACCAAGAGCTTTACTGAGATGCAGAGCTCAAGCAAATAAATCCAGCCATACTTCAGAGTACAACACACTTGGCTGTATTAGGTCCCCAGAAAGACTGAGCTTTGGCATGAACCTAAACCTGGCAAATGCCAAACCCTGCTGCGTAGCGTGGCACTGGACTCCTTAGGACTGAGGACTCCAGGATGCCATTTTGCAGGGGCTCCTACCTTAACACACAAAACTGCGCTGGACCTGGTGCAGGGCCTCAGCTAAGAGACCCAAAGCAGTGCTGATTGGAGCAGGCACCCAACTCACTTAGGACAGACTAAGCTGACCTACCCGAACACACCCAAACAAGCCTTCCATGTTCAGGAATCTTCTTTCACAATGTTCTCATAGCATTGCTGTAATCTAAACTGTTTCAACCCTTAACCATAAATAATGGAAGATTTTGACTAACATAAATCTGTCCCGTACACGCAAATTTATTTCCCTTGGGAAAGTCTGATACATGGTGAATACATAAACAAGAGGCAAAACCAGAAGTGGAAAAAAGGCAATTATTTTAAATCTACATAGTGATTACTCACCAGTTTGTTATAAAAAGATACAAAACCATAGCCTTTTGACTTTCCAGTTGCCATATCTTTAACTACCCGTGCGTCCCTGTGAAAAGAAGCACAGCTATATGAGGGTAATATTAATAACCTGCAAAATAAAAACTAAAAGGAACCACACACACTGTATTGTGAGCATAATTTTTCTTATAAATTCAGTTAGCCCTAGAACTACAGTCATTCCTGAACTCTCCCTATTGCTTCTTTACCTGTTAGAAAAAAGCAGTAGGACAAAAAAAATAACATGTAATAAACATGCAACCTATCCACATAACCTATACTTGCTAAAACTAGAATGCTCAAATTTGAAGTATAAGAGAAACAAAGTTTCCTTTTCTAATATTCTATTGGCTAGGGTCCTCTAAGGTTTACTGTTCTATAAATTACTGTAACAATTCTATCTAATTTACCATGCATTTTCTAAATAGTTAAATGTCTTCTGCCTAGTGATACAAAATATATGAAATATTAAAAAAATCGAAAAAGAGGAAAAAATAGGAATTAAAAGGCATACATGGCCTGTTAACAGATTTCTTTATTTTTCTTGGTCAATTCTCTACCATCATTTTGGAGTTTGGGTAGCTGTAAATTTTGAAAAATTGACATTTTCAGAAATTTAAGAAAGGAGAATAAAACTAACAACAATGCTAAGCACACCAGTACGAAAACAACAAATTTACACAGAAATTTTAGTGAGTAAGTTAAAATGATTGGAAATATAGAACTGCACTGAATATAGAATGTTAAAATGTAAATACTAAAATATGTATATATAAATAATGTATAATAAGAATAAATAGAAATGAGAAAAAATCTACAACTGAGTTCCAGTGTGCACAGTTCCTTGCAGTTAGCCTTCAAGATCCTGTCCATTCTTATGAGCAATTCTGCAAAATAACCAGAATGCTATTACTTTTAATTGTGACTTGGACTTTAGAAAAACTGCAGGTCTCAGGTATAAATATAGATCGAGAAACAGAAAACCTGAATTATTCTCTTTAAATCGATTTTTAAACAGTACTACTTACCACATTAAGAGACAAAAAGCAAAGTAAACAAAATAGCAGAGGTAAGAAATAAAATTTATGATTCATTTAAAAATATGCGTACAGAACAAGAGAAAAATAAGAATTTTGTTCTTAGAAATATAGTCCTGTAAAGTAGTACAAAAACGTTCATGTGCAACTTTGAAAGATTTGTATAAACTGATAGAAGTTTAACAGACTTTTTTGTAGCAGTACTCTTAAGGATATACACACTTTAGCAGCACTCAAAGATTCTTGTAATGTTAAATATGTTCAATTAAAACAGCAGGTGATTTGGTATCACCTGAATGATCTATTAGAAGCTTAAAGAAACATTATCTTAACTGGCGGAATTGTGCACATATTGTAAATCCACCATTCTTTCATTTAAATATTGTAATTTTAATTCATCCCATTATCATCTAAGAAAGCAGATTTCATTCTCATAAATATTAGCTTTTTTCAAAATGTTCGTAAGTTATTCAACTAGCTTCTTCATAAAATCATATTCTAATTGCCCGGTTTTCTGTACTGCCTATAAAACTCAATATGAATGCATACGAAATACACCCAGGACGCAACATATACCACTTGTCACTATTCTGTACACATTCTGAACAACAAAAAGTCACACTTTGGAACAGTAATTAAATTTTAAGAAAAAGTTGAAGGACATTAGCATATAAATTAGGTTAAAAGCACATTGCTTTCAGCAAAACCAGCACACAATTACATTACTGTATTTACAATCATGAGACATACCGAGATGAAACAACAACCCCTCCCTACTGCCCACCCAACATAAGGAAATCAACATCAGAAAAATTATCTAAAGACAAGAAATAACATTTCAACTCAGAAACAAATTTTCACTGTCATTTTTTCTAACTGATATTGGAAATGTTTATCATGATACTTACGATATTTTACCAAAAGGAGCAAATGCTGACTTGATGTCTTCTGTTGTTATTTCTGGACTTAAATCCCCAACGAACACATGGAAGTGATCTGAAAATAAATAATTTACTAATCAAATATTTAACTGCTATCTAAAATTTCAACTCCTGAGAAAGTGATGCTCTGCACACAGCACTGGGAATCAGGAACGCCCAGGATTCCATTTGATGAGCAGCAGCAATTTAATCTGTCCACTCCAGTTTCCCCAGTTGTAAACCAGAAACAGAAGAATTAGTTTGCAAAATTCTATTAAACACAAGATGGGAAGGAGAAAAGTTATGTTTCAATGCATTTATGACAAATTATTACCACTTTCTGAAGTATTTGTGTAGAAGTGATACTGTGGCATTACTTTACTTACTGGATGTATCTTTTTTCTGGCTACTTGGTGTTGTTGCCCAGTTTACTTTGACCTCCTGAAAATAAGTATAAGATTTAGTATAAATTCACAAAATTCTTACATTTTACAAGTTCATTCAAGGGTGAGTTACAACTCTCAATGTTTACAAATCATCATTCAATATAAAGCACTGTAGGAATTGAACACCACAGACAATACATTTCCTAAACAAGACTGACTTCCTTAAAATCAGTATTTTAAACATATAATTCTAACAATACTTAACCTTCGTAAACATCTTCAAGAAAATCAACACCCCATGGTTTTATTAATATTTTTTTACACAAACCTACTTTCCTTAAATCTAAGACTACAAAGAAAGCAACTTACCTTTCCCAAAATTTTTCTCCCATTCATAGCAGCTAATGCAGCAGCTGCATCTCTGTGTTCATAAAATTCCACAAAGCAATAAGGGTCATTGCTTGTATGCTGCAAAACAGAAAATCCAACAGAAGAGTTGACCCTTCTGCTATCGGGTTGCTGAGAAGAAAATCCAGGAAAATATATTACTTATAGCTAGAAACTTTAAGAATGATTTGCATTAATTTATGAAATAGCCTTTGATATTACACTTAAATGCAAGAATTACTGGGATGGACTTCTTCTTAAAGGTCTATCAATTTCTGAAGTATAGTTTACTTTGTATGAGGGCTTAGTATCTTAAGTTTACTAAACTAAAAATAATTCAGCTACCAGAAAAAGTGATCTGCAGACTAGATGGAAAGGGGGGGAAAAAAAGGGGAAGAATGGAGAGAAGAACGAAAATGGTGTTCTGCCTCATATATATGCTCAAATCTTGAAAGGTTTGCTCCCCAGATAAATTTTCACCAATTTTCTCTCTCCTCCTACTGAAGAAGTCTTTACTTTTATTTACTTGAAAATCACTAGCAGACAGTAACCTAGGAGCTGCATATTCTCAATCTCAAGAGAAAAATGTTACACCCAGCATCTGGGAAATACCCCTTTAAAAGGACTCAAAATAGTCTGACTGGGGGGAAAGATACTAATCAACTGATTGCTGCTCTGTTAAATCTTGAGTATAACCCAACTTTTGTAGGATGGCCTATCAAGTCACCCTTAAAAATACTGACAAACAAAGCTCACTGAAGTATTAAATGTACCAGAGTATTGAGTGCAAAGAATGTAAAAGTTTTCTGAAAAGTTGATCAAGTGGAAATTATGATTAGAATGCTAACTTGAACATTGGATGTTATGTCTAAAAGATGCTGAGTACAAAAACTAGAGCCTTACACCAAAACATCTCAATTTACTACCCTGCATGTACATGGACCAGAAGACGATAAACACCAATACTAAACTAAACAAATTATTTCTTGCATGGACAGGAAAGTGTCTAGCATGTAAAGAAAATGGACTGGCATCGGTATTCTTCCATATCAACCTCCCCCAGTGTCAGATAGAGCATAGCTCTAACACCAGGTAAGAACAGAGTAAACTTTACCAGTTTTACTATTTAACTTCTGATAATTCTTGTATGCCTATATGGACAAAGAAATTCTAATTCTGCCCCACAGAACTGGACTGGACATTTTCAAACATAGTTCTGTCTACACCTGAACAAGAGAAGCTATTAAGATCTAACAGCTGAACTGATCACAAGACCTTTATATACCTAAAATGATCAAGTAATCCAAAGCCATCCTTCTAAACACCATCAGTACTGGGTGTCTCTAACTGATGCAAAATGAACAGAAGAGAGAAAAATATACCTGATATTAAAATAATAATAAAAAGAAGTTTATATCCCAAGAGCCATGAAGTGCTCCAAAAGCACATTCAGCCCAGATGCCCCGAAACAGTAATCCTTAATTCACCTCTCTTCCTGTAGTACTTTCCTCCTGCAATGAAAATAAGATTTGGGAAACCCATTTAGGGCCTTAACAGATTCAGTGCAGTTTATACTTCAACTGAAGTGCAATTTTACTTTTAGATTGTGGGATGGTCTTATTTCACACTAAGAACTTGTCTGAACATGAGAAGAGCCTCTTTTGCAGATGCCCAGAACTTTAGTTGTTCAAGATACCTGTAAATGCTAGTCACACCACCCCGAGTATTATATGTCCCCAAAATAAACACCTGAAATCTCTAGTGTTCATGTCACATAGTCTACAAATGAGAAAGAGTGAGCAAACAGTTGATAAACCTGCCTAAAGAAAAAAAAAAAGAAAAAAAAACACAAAAGGAAAGCATTCAGGTGTAAACTTGACTGATGGGGGTAGCAACAACGAACAGGCAAGAACTACCTACAGGTAACTTAGGGCCTATGGAAAGTTCATAAGACACTGACTAGAAGGATGGACAATACAGACAGGTACTTTGACGGTTAAAAGCGCTGTAGCTGCAGGCCAGTTCCAGTCTAGAAGCCAACCTGCACTTGCTGACTGCTCGGTGACAGGTGCTAAGGTCAGCCGAGTGCGTTCACCTCCCTATGACTGAACATAGCTGCAAGTAGCTTTCTGTTTATCCACTTATTTCATAAAGACGTCTCCCTTGTTATTTCTATGGTTATGTAAAATCTTAAAACCATAAATCAAGGTAAAATGAGTGTTGGAACTTCTCAACTAGTTCTCAAGAAATCAAACTGATGCAACATTCAATTAGCCAAAGGCTGGAAAAGCAGTACCTTATTTCTAAAGAGCATATTACAACAAAAATTGTTTCTTCAGAGAAAAACTTACAAATGTACTCTGTTATCCTTCTGTTTAGTTATCTTCCTCCAATAAGCTTAGAGAAAATGTGGCAGAGTTCTTCACCAAAAAGTTTTAATAAAGTGCCACACGGGAAAGTACTAGTTAAGACAAAGATGAGAGTGACTAAACAAACATCACGTGGATAACAAGCAGCTAAAAACCAAAAAAGCAGTGTGTCATGTTGAAAGGAAAAGAAGATCACAGAGGAATTACTAGTAGTGTTCCTAAAGAAGTCTGGTCACAAGACTTGTCTTTTAATACTTTCATTAACAAGCTTGACAAAAAAATAATGTGACTGTACTCAGGAAATCTGTAATTACCAGTTAGGATGAACCATAATAAGCAGTAAAAGTAAGAGCATACAGGAAACCAGAGTTGAAGAATCAAAGATTAAACCTAGCAAAAGGTCTGATTAGTCCCTGCCTGCTCGAAGTTTATCAGTTATAAACGCAGAAGGAAAAATATAAGGGAGTGAGAAGTTGCTTAGCATGTGTCAACAAGATCAGAGGAATGGCTAACAACTCTAAATGTATCAGAGTATTTACAAGGGAGTGAAGAAAGTATTAATACTTACCAACAGTTTGTACAAAAGACCTTATCTGGAATACTATGGAAATTCTGTTACTTTGTTTCAACAAAAAAAATAAAATAAGAACAGACAGGTGCAGACAAGAGCTATTCGAACTGGCCTGGAAGGGGCTCAGGAAGAGCAAAACTTATTTTGAAGAATTTTTTCCTTTTCATCCACAGTGAAGCAGCATTTATTCAAGAGGGAGAAGAATTACTGAGGCTCACGTTCAAATAAAGTGAAAAATGTACAAAATAGCCACGAATAACACTTGAAACAATAAGGCTTCTGATCATCTGAACAACGTGGTTCTGAAAAGAGGGGGTGATAATCCTTTCAATAAAGTGGAATCTCATCAGCTGGTAAAAGGTATGTCAGGGCTACAGGCAAAAGTACAGGACCATACACAACAACAAGTCTCTTCTGCGAAAAGTTACCCCAAAAGCCAAACACAACCTAAAAAGCCACACTGCCAGTAATGTGAAAAGAAGCCCCCAACTCCATTTATTTTCCAGAACTTTATCTTAAGTTACATTATATTTGCCACCCCCCTGGAGGTGGAAAGCCTTACCTCTGTTATCATTTTACAGCTTTTGCATGGTCCAATCTGGCTGAATAACTGAAGTATAAGAACTTCAGTCACATCTCTGGAGAGGTTTCCTACATAGCTACAGAGGGAAATAAAAAAAAATAAAAAAAAAATCAACAATTTAAACCAGAAACTTTCATCTTTTCAAATGTAATTATGATTTTAAAAATCTTAAATTACTATGAAAAATCTCCCTTTAAATACCCCAGGTATCAAAGACATTATTTACAAATTATTTCATTACATAGTTCTAATGCAACATTCACGTGGTTTCTAAATTATGAAGTTGGCCACACAACTGAGAACATGAAGCTCGATACAGACATAATACTGGACACTGATATCTAGTGGCAATCGTTTCTTTGGCAGAGAAATGTCAAAAGCAGGAAGAATATTGCTCAAGAATTTTGGGCAGAACAAGCAATCAACGGGGCAAAGATGTTTTAAGTTTCACTTCCCACTGAGCATCTAGTTAAGACTACTTCTGAGTTTGGGTACGAACCCACACCTAACTCCTCTTAGTTCAGCAGTAGCTATCAGACATAAATCGTGCTGCCTTGCAAGCAACGAACTCAATTTTTCTGTTTTCCTGAACATTTGGAAAACCAGCCCACACACCGATTGTCAAGGCAATTTATGCAGCATTATGCCATAGGAATGCTCCGCACAGCATCTCTCTCAACAGCTACCACCCCTGTTAAAACTTCCCAAAATTTTGCCAGTGTTATTTTACTATCACCCATACTTTCTGACTTTTTTTTTATTTATAGAACCTTTGAAATAATTCCATGTTTTGAAATACCTGTCAAGTTTAGACAGTCCTAGATTTACCCAGATAGCCAGAAATCCAATAGCAGAGTTTTAGAATTACTTCTAGATCTGTGCTATATTTTACACTCACAAAAAGTAAAACCAGGTCACACAGATGTCTGAGAAAGTCATGCATGCACAACAGAATTCTTAAAAAAAAAAGTTACTAATTTCTAACCAAATTGTAAACAAAGTGATCAGTTAAGAGAAAGGCTTGTCACAGCAACAGAACTCAGAAGTCATTAGCACAGGGACATTCATTAAAGGTAAGCCTGTCAAGATAAAGTACGCAAATACAACTAATAACACCAGCAGAACTTCTGTGATTTGGCTGTTGAAACAATACACATTTTATTTCTTTAACTCTGCTCTATTACAGAATGTCATAATGCAGTAAACTAAAGTCAGTCTGAACTGTTAATGCACTTCAGTGAACGTAAACGTGAACCAGCATTTCTTAGTCTACGCATAAGCCAAATTCTTTCGAGTACAGCAATTTAAATACGGTTTTGCTTTACAGCCATCCCTTTAAAAAGTGTGAAAAAGCAATTTCTGTGTTTGACACTGGACTTTCATCTAGCCTCAGCAAAATTAAAATAGATGCTATCTGTTTTCATCTGAACACCACTCAGTGATATCAACAGATTTTTGTTTACATTTCTATTCTTTCAACAACTATAAAACAGTTCTGCACTCAGTCAGGACTTAAATGCTACACAAGATCCAGTGTGAGTTTCTTGTGTATCACATCACCTGAATATAGAAACTATAGAAACATCCATTAAAAAGCTTTAATGTACTCATTACCTTCTTACTAAATATCTATGAATTAACAGAGGTCATTAATAGAAGGTACATTTGCAGCCTGTATTGTTACGAAACATTTCAGTGAAGAAGTTAAAAACTGCAAAATTATTCTGTAAGACCCATTACAGGACAAATTGACTATTTCACTGACTTTTCAATTCTCTATTCTGAAAACTTATCAGTTAAACATTTATCCATACCTTCTTTCTGAAACCTTAACTAAATTTTTGTTAATCATTCACCAAGATTAAACTGTAAATCACTAATAGTTTTAAATGGAGATAGTAACTTTTGCAGATACTAATAAAATCAGACAGAAAATACAATTACAAGTAGGAATTCCCACATACAGTGTCAGTACTGCTATGAAATTATTACTAGCATACTTTTTTCCTTTGTACGTTGTAGAACAATACTAGTTAACACCATGTCTTGACAGCACACTGATATAAGCACCTGTATGGTAGCACTGACACGAAATTAAATATCATGAAGTCCCACTAACATTATTTCTACTGCAAAATCAGATACAATAAGGAGTATAATTAACACTACAGAAAAAACAAAGTCTCAGCCTATTCTTCTGCATAATATTAATATGGATTTTGGAAATGCAAGAACCCTGAAAAGCAATCGGAAAAATTCCTCTTGGTCTGACAAAAAAAAAAAAAAAAAAAAAAGCCAGGAAAAGCCATTCCTGAGAAATCTATTCAATGAATGTATGAAAAACTACACTAATGGCTAGAAGATATACTAGGTGGTTTTCCAATACCACTATGTCTTCACCAAGACAGCTGTGAGTGAGAATGTTGCGTAATAAACTTGAGCTATGAAACAGGTTGACTCTTCACAAAAATCATAATTCTGGACCACCTGATTGCTAGATTTGAATGGGATGTAAAGTCCTAATGGTCCATTAATTCTCTAAATGTGTATGATAAATACTGACTTGATGTTTATAGTCAGAAGGCTTTAATACCTTTCACAAGTTGCTAACCCTCTGAAACTTGAATAATACACACATTGAGAATACTTCACCATAAAAGGTTCATGTAACAAGGACAACATCCACAGAGACCCAAATCTCTTGAACTGTATATAAAATATATATCCACAAATTTGAAACAAGACACTAAAAAAATAAGACTTGATGGTTACTTTCATGTCTAAGTAGGTTGCAGTAACATTACCTCCTTCAGTACAGTTAAAGATGACTTTAAAAACCCATACTGTAAACATCTTTAGTGTACAGTGCTTGAATGCGACATAACTAAGGCAAGAAATATATTCAACACATTAGGAACAGAAACCTTACCTTTCTGGAAACACAAAACCTTCCTCAGCTGATGCTAATCACCAGGCACACATGACCAACCTACTGATGCACCCAGTTTCCCCCCTTCTACCTCAATTTATACACGATATAACATAGTATTTTCTATTCTACTTTATGAAATCAAAATAAGCAGAAGCACACCTAAAGAAAACATACAGCTTTTAACATGCTATTGCATGGTATTATGATTTTTTTTGTTTTGATACATTCTAGAGGATATATTATTCAAACTTTTAAAAAAATTATAAAACCCAATAGAGAAGAAACACTTACTATACTTTTATAGGCTGTTGTCTTGGTTAATGTGACAGGGCAGCAAAAGTTGTGGCTTTTTGCATACAGGCAATAGTGTTTGTTCCCTTCTGCAAGTTTGAAGCACTTAAATACCAATTAATAAGCACATAAAAAAAACCCCAAACCATATATATATCTCCCGACATAAAATTCAATATATTACACTTTTTAATGTCGCTGACAACACAAAGAATAAGAAACTGTACTTGAAATTCAGAGATCTTGTAAAATTATCTAAAGAATAAAAGCAGCACATATCAGAATGTAATGAGTTTCAGAATTAAACTCGTTGGCTTGAACAGAAAAATCTTTTTTGTGAAGATAAGCAGGTTTTTATTGTCTCCTAGACAGGTAGGGAAGAAAGGGACATCTTCAGCCACCACTTTTAGGTCCACGAAACTCCCCTACATACCACTTGGGGGGAAGATAGTAGATATGTTTTCACACTCACACAGATAACATGTAAGAAATGGCAGATTCCACACTTAAAAAGAAGAAAGCATGATAAGCAATATGGCAACTGATGGGGTGGAAAGCCCATAGAAATTCTAGTAACATCTCTGCCTAGTGCTAGTGAGCTACTGGAGATTAAAATGATACCATGAAAAATCCACTCTGTAGACTCCACTAGCAGAGAACATTCCTCTACAAGAGAACGGAACCAAAAGGAAGTATAAGAGGACTGAATCCAGCTCCTTGTTCACTCTTGAAGCCTTGATTCTGCACCCCATCCAAATTCCATGACAATTAGAATATACCATGGCAAGGCTAATGATATAACACCTTGTAGGTACTCAGTGACTGCTCATGAAGTTTGTCCTAAAGCCATTAATAGGAAGAACATACAAATTTGGAACTTTTCTTCTGATTATCAGCAACAGCTGATAACATTAGCAACACATTAGGTTTCTGATAAGTTTAGTTTCCACCTTAAAGTAGAGAAAGGACTTTGATGCAGCTTGTGATAGACGGAGATCTGACAGTATGCACAGAAAACAGAGCTTTCAAGTGTTCTATAAAAAAATAAAAATCAGAAGCCCACAGCTCATTTTAGGAACGGCTAAAAAATTACACATTGTAGATTTTCTATATCACATCTGAATTCTGGGGTATGACAAATCCTACAGGAAAGCCCCCCTTTCTCAAGTTTTCTTCAAATTGTTTAGAGCAGTAAGGAAAACTTTTTGGCAGAAAATACTGAACATTACTCTTCACATTTCTATGAAGGTCTCCTAGTTACGAAATGTGAGAAATAAAAATGCCAATGTGTCTATTTTCTGTATTAAGTGTCAAAAATAGTTGGAATTCTTAGAGGTTAATGACTGAAAACAACACAACAGCCCTGTAAGTACTGCAAATGGAAACAATTATTATTCCTGATATTAAAGATGGGCATAAAAGTTAGGTGAGCAGTGGTTAGGCGAGTTTTTATAATAAAAAAAAAGTTGCAAGTGTTAAAAAATAAAACTTCTTGCTAACCCACAGGTTTAGTTATTCTTTCCTGAAGGAATAAATGAAATACCAAATACATTCGTAAAGTACCACTTAAACTACCAACTGAGTGCCTATGCAGGTGGTAAAATAGCTACAGAAACAATTTGCTTTTTAGCTTACTTACAGTGAAAACAAACAAACAAAACCAAGGAGTTAAACTAACAATATTATTAGTTGGTTTTGAGGGCTAAGGAGTTTTATTTAGATGAGAGATCATAACTGCTCTACATAAAAAGTATTACCCAGGACCATAATCTTTAAAATATAACTTGCAATTCTAAAGTTAAAGATATTTCAGCTAAAAGTAGGGACAAGAAGGAGATGTAAGAAATGCTGCAGTGGAATTTTTGTGTTCAATGAAAAAAGCCCTGAAATAATTACAGGAAAGAACCCTACATGACTGTGGTAACTACAAAACTACTAGGAAATTAATGTCTATGCCATTTCTTAGTTTGACAAATTAAACAGAGAGTCACATGTGTGCAATAAAGCATCTTGGGCAGCTGTAGAGATGTACAAATGTAATTTTTTCCTTGTCAATGACTATGGGCTAAGTCAGGTCATCAATGGATGTGTTAGTAAGAAGAGCCCACTCTCAGCGTAGTACCAAAAAATGTTAGCAGTCAAAGAACATTTTAAAAGTTAGTCCAGATACAGCACACACAAAAAAAAGAAGAGCCAAACAGAAAGAGAGGAATCCTGAAAACAAAACTGAGTAAAATGCTGGGTAACTGTGCCCTTTTCCCTCCTCTTATTCTAAAGCAACACTCTGAAAACTACATCCACTATCAGGGCCAAGCAAACTCACACCATCTGGGTCGTCAACACAAAAAGCATTTAAGATATGCTTATTTACACTATGTATCTCAGGGAGCAAGGATTAAGTACATGCACTACACCACAAACAAGTTAAAAGAACTTTTGCAGACACAAGAAGGAGAAAAAAACACAAATTGCCTTCAAAAGCCTTAAATGCCAAGTCATCATTTTGGTAGTGGAAACAAAATTCAGATATATTTTACTCTGTTTTAGTTGTTTTTTTTTTTTTTAAGTGGCCTTCAAACCAAATTTTATTTGAAAGACTTTCTGAAGGCTACTGTCCCAAAAAAAAAACCCAGAACAGACAAAAAATTTAATTTGCACTGTCTTGAGCTGTGTTTCTCGTAAGGGCGGCCTGAACATTGTACTGTTGAGACTGCCTTTCTCATACGGACAGCCCGAACACTGGACTGTTCATACAGCGCGTTAACACCCTTTGGCAACTGGAAACTGGAAATCTACGAACTATTCAAAATAATCAACAGCAGAATGATGGGCTCCCCAGTGCCTAGCCATACTTACTAGCCCCCCTATATAAGTTAACAAGACAAAGAAAACCTATCAAAATCATACCTGTAAAGTCAAAAAGAACTCAACAGCAACCAAAAAATAATAAAAAAAAAAGCTCAGATTTATATTTTTAAACAGAAAACAGATGACAGCCACCAACTGATTAAACACTGCCTAGAGACACTGCCAACACAGAGTTATTCCTTTCACCAGGGCCCAGGAGACTGTTCCTGAACCACACTGTAAAATACTGGAGGGAAAAGCAATTTTTCCTATCCTGCCCGCTATAGAGAGCCTCATTTTACGCCGTTCCCCATCCCGCCCACCGCAGGCAGAACACAAAGAACTTTCCCAACGCCGGGACCGCTGTGAGGGGACCCCAGGGGACCCCCCCCGACCTGCTCCTCCGGCCACAGCTAGCACCCGCAGGCCGGGCAACCGGGCTCCCCCGGGGCACTGGCTACAGACCGCGTTAAACCACGAGTCCCCTTGCCGCCACCA
>NW_010127643.1:0-21201 GCF_000699245.1 Pterocles gutturalis | reverse complement strand
ACCCGGGGGGGCCAGCTGTGCCACCGCCCCCCTCCCCAGCCCTGGGCCTAGCCTCACCTCACAGCAGAATCCGTCACAGCAGTGACAGCCTGACAGAACAAGTATTTTTTTTTTTTGAGCACACAGGATGTCTTTGAATCCTTTTCCAGAACCAGCTCAAAACGCATCAGCCCAGATCAGGGAGAGGGAACAGGACATCCCCAGACACACGGGGGAATCTGGTCACGAACTGCACACCAGGCTGATGGAAATCACCACAAAATCTCCACCAAAACCTAACCTGGTGTGTCTGGAAGTGGGAGGGGATTACTCAGAAGCTGACAGCTCTCATCACCTGGACTGCCCTTCACCATTTCCATGGATAACTCAGTGCCAAACACCACCCCTGTGACCCACGGTAAACAACTGTGCTGCTCTGAGAATCTTCAGATTTGTATTTCTCCTTTCCTTCTATCTGCCACGCCTTTGCAGTTTTTGTTTTATTAAAAAAACAAGTGGCAAAACCATGCCAGATTACGAAAACTGTTTACCTAAATACTGACATCTGGTTAGGGACACACACTGCTCCCTTTCTGTACAACAGGTCACTCCTCAAGGGTGTTGCGTCACCACCCAGCACCCACTGTTCTGTCTGCAGGCGGGTAAGCGCTCACTGACACATAAGGGCTTTATGAACACTAAACGTCATTTACACAAGGGTTGAATTAATTTGTTTGAAGTATTTCTTCAAGTCCTTTAAAGGCTGTCTTCACTGTCTCATTTCAAGGAGACTCATTTTGGTTTTTTTTTGTTCTGCAAAGAGACTTTCAGAATGCTAGGGATTTAACAGGAAGATATTTAACAAAAGAACAAGTACTAAAGGTAAACACAGCCCTAATGAACTGATTTACATTGCTTACTTATTTGCTTACTTTACATATGATTTGTAAAACATAAATCCTTTAACCCTGTAGTCCAACTAAATTGCCATTTCAGTTGCTTCTCAGGCACCATATTGCAACTTGGGGACAGGAAAGGACTCTAATGGTGAGGGGGAGGGAAAAGGTATGAAAATGTATCTTGTCTCCAGCTTAAGCAGCTTTGCTCACTGGGTTGTTGTTGTGGTTTTTTGTTTTTTTTTGGTTTTTTTCAGTTTTTTTGGTTGTTTTTTTTTTTTTTGTGTGTATGTCTAAATGTATTCACATTGTGGGAATCCTCAAATCCTAAGCATTCACAGGAGGACAGGGATCTGTCGGAGCCCTGTGCACAGACCAGGCTGACTGAAGCCAAAGGAACCACACTGAGGTATGTAATGTTGTACTTGTGGGCGGAGGTGAGAAATATTTTACTCGGTTGGTGAGTCAGCCACACAGTGTCAAGTCCAAACACATGTGGAACTCTGAGGAAACAAACCCATCCTGCCCAGAAAAATCTTCCTTTTCACAGACACCTTGATCCCATGAATTGTAACTATCAGCTGGGGATAAGTTGCAACTGCTGAGTGATCATTTTTTGACAGTCTCTCAAAGGGTGAGTTTTTAATTATCTGTACCAACTACTTGTCTTGGTATGAAACATGGATACCTTATTTATGAGAGAAAAGCCAGCCCCTTGGATAAAGGCAGCAGGTAGGAAAGGCTACCTGCAGGACCCCGTTTCTCCATAAGATTTCAATACATTCACAGATTTGTGGTTACAGGAGTACCGACTACCGAAACTGATACTGAGCTTCTACTATCCACATGTTCAGTTCTGGTGAAAATTGCCTAACTTCTTTTAGTTTTGAAAGGTGGAAAAGCAAGAGGTGATGTCTAGTCCTCTCAGGAAAAAGGAAAAAAAAAAGGGTGGGGAACACTGAGATGGCTCCAGCACTTTGCAGTCTTTGGGGTGGAGTGATAACATGTTCCTGCCTCTATAGGGTGCTTATATCTATAGCTGGTTGATGGTATGGGCAGTAAAAAGCCTGCTCTGCTGCTCAGCTTCATGACACATCGGGTTAATGAGCAGAACGCATTCCCACATGATGTCACAAGAGGGAACCTGTCTGGCACCGGTGACATGGTGGAATGCAGAAGAAAGGGTGATGGCACACAGAGTGCCACATCCCAGTTCTGGACGGTGGCTAACACATCCTCCCGGCGGTCAGGAGGAGAGGTGTGGGTCCAGTGACATCCTCTCCAGACTAGATATGCTAAGGCTAAAGCTGAGGCCACCCTCTGCTGAGACAAGTCAGCCTGGTTGTGGTCAGCACCAATGGGGGTGATCTGGCAACTTTACAGAAACGATAAAGAGCACAGGAAAAGACTGCTTGAAGAAACTGATCCGAACAGTGAAAACAAGGCTAGGAGGTTGGGAAACAGCAGGAAAAAGATGCCTCATCAGGAAGTTCGAAAGAACTGAAACAGCAGCCAGCACAGTCCACCCTGTGCATTCATTCACTAAGCATGAGAATGGTACTGTGAGCATATCCTAAAGAAATACCTGATTTTTTTCCAATTGGAGAACAAATCACAGTGGATGACAGCATATCCACAGCATGAAACTATAAGCAGACTATCACTTGCACATAGAGAATCCTCTTTTTTTCTGCACTGACACAAATGGTATTGCACCATTTTGTCCCATTCGTGCAACTCTTCCTAATGTTGTCTGTAACTACACCTGAAAGCACACTCCTGGCAGCTGCAGTTCTCTTCAACTCTGTAACACTTAATTCCACCATTCTGACCTGTAAACATCTGCAAATTGCATTGCACGGAACTGCACAATATGCTGCTAAAAAAATAGTATCTTTCCTGCTTTTTGCCTCAGCTACATGCCCAACCTTTTTCTTTCCCCACTTTTATTTACAACTCATCTCTGCTCTCTCCGGCCCTCAGCTCTTCATCCACACGTTCATATCATTTCAGCTTCCTTTGAAATTGTTAGACCACCTTCACGACCTTTGGACCACCTCATCCCTCAGCTCTTAGAGAGCTTTTCATAACTCACAGTTTGTGATTGCCACAGTGATGTCCATTTCAGTCTATTCCATGTGGAATTGCTTTCATGAGAAGGAATTAATACAAGAGAGATATAAATCAGTAAATGAGTATCATGAAATTACCCTACAGTTTTCCTTTCCTTTTTACTCTACCATATTTTTCAGTATCTGCTTAAAAACTGGTATTTAATAATAAAAACATCT
This sequence comes from Pterocles gutturalis, assembly GCF_000699245.1. Taxonomy (NCBI): domain Eukaryota; kingdom Metazoa; phylum Chordata; class Aves; order Pterocliformes; family Pteroclidae; genus Pterocles; species Pterocles gutturalis. Next base: position 18,035 of record NW_010127643.1, on the reverse strand, counting down.
GAGAATATTTAGCTCTTTGAGACATGGATATTTTACTTACTGAAAAAGTGCCGCTGTAGATCTAAGTGACTTTATAAAAATATTCACCAGTCTTTGCAGCACTTCCAGGAAAATACAATTCCTTCAGTAGCTTCTCCTCCCTTTATGTAATTGTTGTTTTCTCCTTTTCAATGAGACAGATGGTAGGAAAGTTTTGCACTTGAAATTCATAATTGTCTTCCCTGTGGGCATCTGATGATGTGCTTATTGCATCATCTCTCCTCTCTGAGTATTTTTTAAAAAGCTGTCTTACAAATTAAATCTTGGGAAAGGTGAGAGCAAGAACTGGTATTTCCACTTTTGTCCTGGTTACATGCTGTGGAAGTAATGTAATGTGTTTGAAAAACCAATGTTAACACGGTTACTGTATAAATACATTTGTCTGAGCTAATGTGCATCCAGAATTGTTGTACTGTGGCTATCATAAGAAGTACCTGAAAAGAAACAGATACATACTGTTAGTGGAAGGGATTCCTCACTACTTAAGGTGGCACTTAGAGGCAAATCGTCAATTAGCCCTGTCATGTTAGATTAAAAGGAAGCACTAAATTATCTTAGGTTTTGAAGTATTTTATTTTCTAAAGTATTTTATTTCAAACAATAAAGGATTATAAATTTTTATTTACAGCCTAATAAGCTTTAATTTTTCAAGAGAGAGAAAATAGGCAGAACATTGTATTGGAATCAAGTACGATTCTTGCTCTGTGAAGGAGATAATGTAAACTCTGAATCTAGGAAACAAGCTGTTACTGTGGGATTCAGTATGAGCACATTTGTGGATAAAGAGCAGCAAGCCAGCCTGGATAGTGTAGGGTTTATATCACACAAAAATGACAGTGGTAAGTGAGAGAACAAGGGTGGCTATAAAAAGACCTTGCAGTCATTGCATAAAGCACATCTTGCTAGTATTAATGAATACAGAAGGGAGATGGGTCAAAGAGCCTCTTTGCCAAAATAAATTTTGTACTCTGATGTTGGGAGAGCAAGGAAGGAGGCTCCATGACGTCAGGAACATTAATATTTTTTTAGTGCAATAATTTGTTTCATCCCAGGTGAGACATCTGTTTCTCCCCCCTCGTATATGGAAAGAGAAACAGATGACCCAAAATGCAAGTGCTTTTTCACCAGCTTCAAGTTATTTCAAATCCACACAGTCAGAAGAATTGTTCAGGCTGCCTCCCCTGTGACTCACTGTTAATATACAGACAGCTTTTTTGTATGAAGCTGTGCTGGCAGTTTGCAAGTACGTTAGCAGGGTCATGAAATATTCCAATAGTCCAGAAGTCTGAATGCTGCAGTAGCAGAAAAAAATTACAGAGTAGAAACAAAGTCTCTTCCACCGTTAGGTATACACGCAAACTACTGTGAAAATTTATAAATTGCTACAGCAGAAGAGTTAATACATAATCAAAGAAATTTTTAAAAATTGCTGAAATGCTGTGAAAATTCAGTGCTAAAAACACCTAGGATATTTGAAGTCCTACTTAGAATACTCAGTACGCATTTCTCATGGGGCTAGAAAATGTTACTTCTTGTCCCTGCTCTTCAAAACTCAAGTTTTCAAGCACAACAAAAGTATCTCAAACTATGGCCGTTGTGGTTTCTGTTTTTTTTCTTTAATTTTATGTTTAATTACAGCAAAGGCATTTTTGGAGCCTGGGGAAGGGCTGAGGCAGAAGCAGAGGCATGGGACTACCAGAAAGATGGAAAAGACAATATATAGGATGACTCATTAAATAAAAATGTTCTTCTCTGTTGCTGGAGATGGATATAAAGGAATATTATCCAGTAAAATGAGCTTATGGAGGAGGAAAATGCTCATGGGGGTTGTACCGTGCTACATGAGTGCGCGCGGTCCTGCCAAGATCATGCATTCAGTGCAAGACCTGCTCCTTTGGTTCCCCCCTCCCTCACCCCCAGCGCAGCGCTGGCTCTCCTGCACTCCCAAAAGGCACCGTGCTTGTCTCCTGCTCCTGGGCCTGACCCGCAGCTCGGCTGCACCTGGTGCACAGGGACCTCCAGGGGAGGGGGACTGCTGGGCTGTGCGCCTTCAGGAAATGAGGTGTTCCTGTCCGAGGATCACACACAAAGGAAAGGCTGCACATACTTGGTCCAGCTGGATCCACATGTGATGAAACACCATGTCTGAAGGTCAGGTTGTTTCCTCTTTAAAAAACAAAAATCACAATGGTAACGATTAAATTAATTTCCAGCTTTGGTTCATTGTGATACCATTGCTGAATAACAGCCTCCTAAACCCAGAACACCTGCAGAGTCCTTGCTTTTTCCATTTCCCTAGACAAAAAAAATAAAGCCCATTTCTTTGTCAAACACTTGATAGTGTATTATTTTGTAGGTGAAATGAGAAGTTGTGGAGAGAAAGCGTTTTTTCACTATGCATGCATAATATTTCATTTGCATTAGAATGAAAGTACGCTATTCATCTTATTAGAGACATTATCTTTTCTTTGCTCATCATATATATCTGTTTAAATCGCTATGTCTTAATATGAAGAAATAAATGAAAGCTGAAGTTGTGTACGTCATTTTACAACAGAGCTGATAAATTGTGTGATTTGTTTGAGCTGGCTGTGTCTTGTGAACCATGATGCCAATTTCACATCTCAGTTATTGCAAAAATGCTAAACAAAGGGGATTTTTTTCATAACATTTTATCCCTAAAAATATGCATTTTACATATGGCAAAAACAATAAAATTAACCAGTTGAAGAAAAGTTATGGTTTCAAGTCAGCATCATCCACACAACCTTCATTTAAGTCTTATTTAGCTTAGGAAGTACTTCAAGCAGAGATCTTTCCTAACATTCATGATCAGCCTCAAACTGCAGTTGATTTACTTTTGCCAAGTAATACAGGATTCGGCTTTAATTCTTGAAATAATAGGAAACAAAAATAAAGTCTACTAAAATTACACCTAAAATGAAGCATTTTTCCATCATTTGTGTATTTTAGATATTTCTATTTCTAGGAATATTATATCAACAAAATATAGCAGCAAAAATCACTAGGAAGCTAGTCAGTAGGCTAAAAATCCAGTATGCTTCCTTTTGAAAAAGGTGTACAGAATGGAGCTGTAATACTAGGAAAGATTTATTACGGCATGTTACTGTAAGTACATTGTTCATCTTATACAAATAACGTTTGTCAGTACATACACATGCTGAAATACGATTCATCACACAATCCTAACAGCATCATAATTCTGGTATCTTGCGACAGTTTTGAGTGACTGCAGAAAAAACCCTAGAAGTTGCCTTAGTGCTTCAAGCTCAATCTAAAAAGCTGAGGCATAAACAGTGTATGGAAGATACTCCAGACTCTGTGTGACCAGGGCCTGCGATACCGTGCAAGACATTTAAATACAATTGGGGCTCTGAAATCTCACCTGTGCACAGACTGGTGCTGATGAATAAAACGGTGCACAGCTATTATATATACTCCAAATAAATAGATGGTAAAATGCTACTATACCTGTTTTTATGAAACTCCTGAGTGAAAATAAATCATTAAGGCCAACTGGAAAAAAAATGAAATAGAATTAATGAGATTTTTAAGTCAACAAAAGCCTGAAGAGAGATATAGATAAAACATATTTCAGAAGTAAAAGATATGAAGTTCTTTAGTTAATTTTCCTGTCATTTCAATATTGCGTTTATTTCAACAACAATAATACAGAAAATACCTGGAAGGTAACCCCATAAAAAGGTGCTCTATAAAGAGCTTGAAATAAGTGGTTATTGCATGACAGTTCACTCACGCAATTGCTGTGTGTACTGACACATGCACACAAACACCTAAAATGCACAAACATAGGACTGAGGAAAAATTTTCAAACATTAGATTTCTGACTTGTGAAATAAGTGATTTTCAGTTACAATTTACGATAGAAAACCTTGACTGTTTTCTTAATATTAGGGTAAGATTGTCCGTCCTCAGCAAGAAGGCAATATAACTTCTGAAACGAAGGCATTTTTCACTAGATATGTACACACAAGCTTTATCAGAGACTTAACTCCATTAACATGAGCATCTCAAACAAATAAGGATATTAAAATTTAAACAAACCATCATCAACTGTGAGCTATTAGACTACCACACGCTTAACCTGCATTGAATGTTTTTAATTAAGTTACTTTGTATTGCTGCAACTGGTGCAAATCTATCACGTAAACCACAACTGCCGCTGATGTTCCTTTGGCTGTTTATTTTTCTTCGGTAGTGCCAGATCATAAATGCTTTCAACCTAGTCTTCGTTCAGGTAGGAAGCAGCAGCACATAGACATATTATTTAGGTCCTACTTTTAAAATGGAGCAGGAAAAAAACCCCAGATTTATAACAACATTTACAGGCTCTTGGAGTTAAATAAGAGCAGACAGACTCTTTGCCTTCTCAAAATGTAGAGGTACCAAAATTCTTCAAGTCGTAGCTTTTAAAACAGGAATAGAAGTACCAGTAAAGAACATCACTGCAAATTCTTTTGTTTCCACTAACAGAATGTTTCTATGAGTCATCGGTTATTTTCTAACGGGTCGCACAGCTCTGAGGGACAGCACACTGGAAGTATCTATCAATAAATGGGTACTCACCTATCAAAAAATCACTGATCAAGATGTACATCCCAAAATTACAGCCATTCAGAAATAGGTCATAGCTGACTACTCCCACAAAATAATTCAAGAATCTCCTAAAATTCATAGAAAAAACAAGCAAACACAGTATTTAGTTTCAATTGATTAGTGTAAACGGGCTTTACAGACACACTCTAATCCCCTTGAAATCTCGGAAATGCACAGAAATAAGATCACCACTCAGTATGCCATGTGTTATTACTTAAAGTAATCGCAGGAGTGCCACATCAAGTGTTGTGAAGGCCATGTGTGGCAAATGTGTCTGTGTAGTGATCCTTCTGGGGTATAAATTAAGATACACAGCAAATAAATACAGGAAGAAGTAGCAATGGAATAATGCTTATTCAGTTACCTCACTTACCGTATGATGACAGGTCCCTGCCACCGGGCGCACAGAAGCAATGAACACTCTCAAAGCTCCATCCAGAGAATGCAGGTTACACTTAGGAAACAGAGGACTGCATCCCTGGGAAGGACAAACTGCACACACTGATGAGTCAAGGGCAGCCAGCCACCTAACATGAGTTCCGAAGGCAATGCGACAGCCAGAGATTACTGGGGGCAGCTTTTAAGAAGATTCAAAGTCTCATTACTGTTTTTCAGCATCAGACTGTTTTGACAAATAGCCACAAAAGCCTCACAAAGCCTCTTCAGTGTTACCTCTCATTGTTTGCAGATCCAGGTGTTGTGTTTATTGCTCTTTATCGTACTTTAGAACTACGTGTATCTACAGCACCACCAAACGAATCAAAACAGAGTGAGAGGGGATCACAGTCTCCACAGTACTGGCCACCGTTTCCACCAACTGATCTTTAATTTAAGATGAAGACTGAAATCTCAGCCCCTCTGAAGTGACCAGCAGAAATCCCATTGACTCAGCGGGGCCAGGATACCACTGGAAGGAATTTCCTTCACTTCTAGTCTGAAGAGTTGAAGTTCTTGGATTACACAAAATGAGAAACAAAGAGTTTTAAATGATTTATTTGATTTCTCCACATGATCACAGTTATAGTTTTACATCAATAGGGTCTGTTACTACTTACAAACAGAATGCATATTAAAATGAAAGCACTCCTTTCTTCCCCATAGTTACAAAAGGGGTCTCAAGCCTCCCCAGAACAGAAGCTTCTTGTAAGCATAATGTTTTTTGAAGTCTTTAACAGTCTGCATTCAAGACCTAATTCTAACAGTTTAATACAACTCAAAGCTGATTTAAGTTCCTAGCAGGAGATAGTCAACCTCCAAGTGACTGCAGACTTATAGTAATACTAATTTACACACTATGTACAATTTAGAGAATTATCTATTCCCCCTACTGGTCCCATTTTCACCACCCCCTTTTCTCTTTTCCAAATTTAATCTTGTTATTGGTTCCACTTTTCTTTTAAATATATACACCATAATCCATTTTGCAGGCAAGAAGTGCAATGGTATTTTACAACGGAACAGCAAAATGCATGCTTAACTGCAGAAAACACACAGCTTCATATGGAACAGCAAGTCAACATCTAGAGATTCATTGTTTAAATATCTGCTGACTGTCTTTCAGCTCATTTTATCAAGAAACAAGAGGCTTCTGCTGCATGCAGTACATGATGGGAAAATCGTTCTACACTGTATGTTAGACTTGTTTTTTTTCAGCAATACAAGACGCACATTATATTAGGATGAACTTTGTTTTTTGTTTTTACATTGTTGTACATTTCATTCTTAACTTTAAAAAAATTAAACCCCCAAATATGTATTTGATTGTTGTCCCAGAAAAGATTTTTTGTTACCACACCTTCATTTGTTACGTTTCCCTTTCATTTTTTCAAATCAGCGTTATTACTTTGCCACATTATTCACGGGAAGAGAGAAACATGGTCACTCTGCAGTTCTGTACCAGTTTTTAATTAGCAATGGCATTTGAGAAAAAACCCTCTCAATTCTACTCCTGCCTGCAGGCTAAAAAAATTAATTTTCCTAACCACATGCAGTGTTAAAGTACCATCATCTTCCTGTTCTAGGCACGATCCACACTGCTCTAAGCAGTTGTTAATCAAGGATGGAGTCAGAGAGGTTATACTATAGCCCTAAACCAGAAGTAAAGTTCTTAAGACCTATGCTAACACCAAGACATATTTGTTTAAGTACATACAAACACATAGTCTTTAAAAAAAAACCAACAAAAAACAACTAAAAAAAGCCAGTGTTTCTCCTCATTGACTTGATATAATCTAGTTTACAAATACTGTGCTCTTATAGGACCAGTTTTGGTTTTTAAACTAGCCTCCAAATGATCTGTGATTTTACACATGCAACTTGATGCACCTAGAGGGTAGGCACAACCTCCTGCCCCACGTGTACACAAAATCGTGTGTAAATGATTGTTTTGCATGCACGTTTGTGACATCTCCTGAATATTTAATTGTTTGCACATGGAAAATCAGTGGTCAAGCATTAAAATGTGGCTTACTGTGTAATTTTAGAATATTTATATGTAACTAATTTAAATGAATGAAAGGGAGATTTAAACATAAAGCAAATGCAGATCTGGGAGATTTAACATCTTCACTGTTAAATAACACAGCTAGAGTCAGATTTTCCTCTCCACTGCTACCACATATTCTGCATCCATTCCATACACAGGCAATTTTACTTACATTATAACTCTGCATCTGAAACAAGCACAGACTCCGTCACTCAGTGAAGAGGCCCGTTCTTACCTCTGCTTTAATTAAGAGAGATGCAGTTTCTGAAAGATGTTTGTGCCTGAATGGTTCTTTATCTTTTCTGGAACAACCTATAAATTACAGTTAGACTCTACTATTGGTACAGATGTATGAAGAAAAGTCTACATATTGAAATATGTTATCACTTTACTTCAACTAATATCAACAGTAACACTGATATATTTTGCAAATATACAATATGTAGAGTGTAGCCTCACACTAGTAACATTAGATGACATGCAGACAGTTCTACTTTCCCTTATAAGAACAGTATATATTTTTTTTAAACTGCAAGGAACAGAGCCTCAGCGGACCCGTACGAGCCCTCTAAAGGTAAGCCGCAGAATTTAGGATAGTATGAACAATACTTAAAAATAATAATGTAATTACTCAATTTCTCTTATTTTCACAAAGATAATTTAGAGGAGAAGGAGCAGAAGGGGAAAATATATTGCACGTGTGAAACAAACATGGACAGCTTCAAACAAAAGGCTAAACTCTAGATTGCTGTATTTGCTCTCTGTGGAGGTTAACAAAGTGCTCAGTTCGCAGTTTTGCTGGTATTGTGATTCAATGGTATGAAAGGGAAAAAAAAAACCTCAACCTCTCCCCCCTCCCCCCAAATATTAGAGATGCCGTGAGCAAGCCAATATGAAAAGTCACTCTCTTGTTCTCATGTCCTCATTATTCCTGACAATTTTATTACTGTTAAATAGAAAATCAACTGGTTGTTATTATTGTTACTTTTACCCATCTCATACTGGAATTTTTTGCTCATCCTCTTCAAGGTTTGCTTTTAGGCTGGTACAGTTTTGCAGTTGTGATTCCTTTGTCTCTACTGTTTAGGTGTAAAGTCCTTGCAGTGGCTCAAAATGCTGAAACTACAAAGTAGGTGCCATGTATAACTTTGTACAGGATTTCAGGATAAAAATTGTATATAAATTTGCAAATGGTTTGATTACAACACATAAGCAACAACAGCACAGCCTGTTTTTATGTGATGTCTTGCAACTAACTGGACTATGAACGTGAGGGTTTGAGCATCAACTCAGCCTGCTGAGTGTGGGGTACTTTCAAACTAACAAATGTGATGAGAGTAAAAATGGTGAAGCCACTGTTGCTAGCACATGGCTACATGGAATTACTTTTTTTTTTTTTTCATAAATATATAAAATTCTATACTGAATTCTAAAACAAACCTTCAAGTTTTAGAGCACTTCCACCTGGAAACACTCTGGCTAGAATTCAGCTTCATTGGGGGTAAAAATGAGAAATTATGGGAAACGGGAAACAAAGTAGCTGAGAAAGATGGAAGTTTGCCATTTTCATGTTTGAGATGAATGTTTTTGCAGTGTGTACATGCACCTGTCGTAACTCTTCATGTGTGTTCCTTAAATCGTATGCATACGAAAGAAATGTGGATCAGGGAAATTCACAGCTATCACAGCCTTTAAAGTGTCTAAGAATTTGTGTGACCAGTGCTCGAAGATGACCACTGGTAAATGGCCATCCTACATTGCTACGGTATATTACTGCATCGTAATGAGTTTGCTTACCTGAAATAGCAGAGCAGTTATAATACTGATTACGTATGATATTATTGTGTTAATAAAATAAGGATTTATACAAAGCAGTATTTGACTACAACATTTAAATGCTATGTTACTTGGCACATTTAGTAATGATTGCTTAGAAATATTAGCAAGTCCAGAGGACTTTTAATGAAAATACTGAAATGTCTGAAATTTGTTTCTAACGTTTCATGTTTTTGGTCTACTCTTTCATATGCTATTCATCTATTATACTGTCCTATCAAGTAAGTGGAATTCTTTGTAAAGTCTATATTGCTAGTTTTGTGGACTGAAAAAATTTATTTCCAAGCACAAATGTTAACTATACAGTATATATATATTTATATGTATATATTTATATTCTATAAAGTTTACTTACGTACTTTCATCAACCATATCAGGTCTACTTATTTTTTTTTGCCCATTGACAATAAAAGAGCAAGAATGCAACACTTGGTTCTGTATCACTTTTTTCCTTTTTTCATAGACTAAGTTTTTATTATGCATGTAAAATTGTCAAGGGATTTGGTGTAAAAGGTAGCTTTACTCATATTCAGCAAGCAGCAGGTTTTCAAGGCAGTTTGGAAAGAAGGACTAACCAGATGGTAAATGTCTATCGAGTAGATAAGTAAAACCAGTATCGACTGCACTAACTTGAATTATTTTATTTAGTAACAGCAAGCCTTTAAGCTCCCACAACTCAATTAACTTGTCTATGTAAAAACTGACAATATTATTTGTTGCTTCCTGTAAGTGCCTTTGTAACTTTGTTTAAAACTATAGTTATTAGGAGGGTCAATATGTTCTAGACTATTGTGCTGATGCCGCTGTGTTTGGGCTTAGTGCTGGCTGAAGTGGAGGGAGGTGGTTGCGGTCCGTGGTGATGCTGCGAGTGCTGGGAATGAGAAGAGTGCCCGGGGTGCGGAGGGGGCAGCGGCAGGTGCGGAGGGTGGGTGTGCTGCGCGTGGGGGTGCTGCACGTACGGAGTATGCTGGGAGTGTGCCGCATGCTGGGAATGGGGCACGTGTTGGTGATACTGGTGCGGGTGCTGGATGTGCTGGGGAGGGTGGTAGTGGTGGTGGTGGTGGTAGGGCGGCGGGTTCTGCTGCATGTGGCAGTACTGCGAATGGTGAGAGTGCACCTGCGCCTGCCCCTCAGCTGGCCCTGCGTGATGCATGGCGGAAGGATGCTGTGAGTGCTGCTGATGTGGGATTACTGGAGGGTGCGGAGGTTGCTGTGATGAGCCAGATGGTGGATGGCCTTGGGAAGGTGGCTTTCCCCTTTTACTACCAAATAAGGAACCTAGGAGTGAGGAGGAGTTAGGCATAGTCTGGTGAGGGCGAGATGGACACTCTCGGGTTGATGTAGCTCTTCGGCGCATGTGAGGACTGCTAATGATGGACCCCTAAAAAGAAATTAATAGAAATAAAAATTAAAAAAATCTTAAAATGTTTAAAAGAAAAAGTTCACACTGACCCACAAACTCCTCCTTCAGTGTTCACATGGGTCGACTATATTAAGAGTTCTAGGAAAAATTTTATTTCCACCTTCTCTACATTGCCAATGAGGCATTCATGCCCTTCTTGGGAAGATTTTAAGCATTAAATGTTTTTCTCTCAGTACTTTAATATTGAAAGCTCTGACTTTAAGTAAGGAAAATGTCACGGAAGAGTAACATGACATATGACCTAGGAGTGTGTTTTTAAAGGAAAAATACATTTTAAAATACTGTAAAAAATATCATACTCGCTTTTTTACAACAAAAAATAAAACTCCATTAAATTCAACCTAAATAGTTAAACACATAGCAGCAAATACTACAGTTACAATTCCGATTTCAAAACAACATTTTAAACATTTTTTATAGTAGTTTTCCACTACTATATGCCACAGTGCTGCTTCTCAAGCCTACCTCTGAATTGTGTGTTTAATGGAACCATACCATTTTTGCCACTAAGATTTCTATGTGTGTTCTTCTGACCTGTGGTCCAATGTTCTCTATTATTTAGCCTGGAACAGTGTATTTAGTTTCTATAAGTTTTGGGTTTGTATTTTTTAAAAAGAGTTATGGGATACAACAGTACTTAGACAAAGTGTGCTAGATTTGAACTGCAATCTACCTAAAGCAAACACAAAAAAAAACTAAAAAAAAAAAAAGAAAAAGAAAAAAATCTGCAAGCTGAATTCAGAGACATGAACCGTATATATAAATGGTTTGAAGATGAATGAAATCTCATGAAATCCACATTGAATTCACCTTTCTTAATAATTTTTTCCTCCCATGCCCTATCTGTGCAATTCCATGGTGTCATGACTGCATACATTTAGCAATTTAACTCGAAAATAAGCGATGGGAATGGTTGAGCATGAAAGTCAATAGTTGTAGCTTAATATAAAACAGCAAGAACGGTGTACTGTGTAACAAAGAGCAAGTGGGCTTTTAAGCTGGGACCAGACTGAAATGGTGGCAAAAGGACACATCATAGTCATTTAACCATGCTTGCAGGAACAAAGGGAACAAGGTTAGCTCAAACCAAAAATGGCATTGGTCTAAAACAAGCTGTCAGTGCTTTTTAAGCTGGAAGAATACGGAGTGAGTAGCCTAGGCATGCATTTTATTTGAGGCAGGCAGGTTATATGTTAGAAGAAAAAAGAGCAAAAAAATATGTATATAAAAGAAAGGTTTGAAATGCACATCATCACATCCAGCTAGACATCAGTAACTTCCTACTTACTTCCATATTGCTGTCTAGCGATCCTGCACTGCTGCGTCGCCCACGCTTGCCTGCCCAGGACATGCAACACCATAGATTAGAGACTGAGACAAGACCCGGGTGAAAAACAGCTGCTTGCCCTGCATCGCTAGAGGAGTCTCTAAATGCAACTAGAGGGGCTGCAGGGGGTTAACATTGCACTGGACTGGTACAGCAGCTACTAAGGCAGAAACTTGGATTTTTAAGGCCTTTAGTTACATTAAGTTTCTGTACCTGGCTAATTTTTAAGAGGTATTGTTGTTGTGAATCAACTATCATTAGCGGGGTGTGATTTTTTTTTAATTTGTACAACTCTTAAAATATATGTATTTTTGCAACTATATTATTAGTATGGTTATGATGTTGACCAGCAACAATTTTTAAATTGTCTGATTTCCTGGAATCTAATTGTTTATGAAGTTTATTTCTTTGAAGATTGGTAGCATTGATATACACTTGTGGGGTGGTATTAATTTAAATACAAAATTGAATATTGGCATATTCTGAACTTCAGTGTGGGGGATTGGTGAAGGACACTGGTTTCAGTGAGGGATTGGTGAAGGACACCGGTTTCATAATTTCGTTTTCAATTTTGAACCTCAGTGGATTTCATATAATCTTCTTTCATCATGTTTAAAAAAACTAAACTTAATTTTTGATCAACAAATCTGGAATCTGTCTTGACATTATGGCTAGATTTTGTTTGTTTAGCTGTGCAGTGCTTTAAGTATGATGGATTTGTTCTCCAACACTCCCTAACTGCCAAAGACACTTGTCTAAAGCTACCTGTGAAACACCAGACTGTTTGCCTAAAGAGCCAGGATACCTCAGTGGCTATACATAGGGCACGGGATCCCAGGTCTTCTCTCTCATTTCACAGGAGAGAAAATAGCATATGGCTGCAGTGGAAATAGATGTTTTTAAAAAGACATCTTACTGAGCATTGCTCTGCAAAGTTTCAAACTACTTTACTGGCAGGGTATAAAAGCAAAGTCAGGTTTTCAAAGCTTCTTCAAAATATACATATTTTTAGAAACTTAATTTTCCTCAATGCTTTCTCCTTGCTTTCCTGCAAGACCAAAAGACAGTCTCCACCCTGCATTGGTACATCGCTGCCTTCAGAATCTTCTACTCTAACAGGTGGTTTTGGGGAGGAACATGAAGATTTCAGCATCACTGAACCTATGATACCCTCATCTTTAGAAGCCCAAAAGCCACATGGTATCAGAGCTAAAGAGAAGAACTTTGGGACTGGTTTGTAAGTGGGACACAGCAGTGATACCTGGGAGGTTCACCCTTACTTCTGGACACACCTTTCCACAGACCAATTTGGACTACCTGTAAGTCTTGTAAGACCAGTGTGATCTAAAAATACCACCTACAGGATCCTTAAGTGTCACTTTGACCTGGCTGGTTATAGGATGCTGCCCTGAAACACAGGTTTCTTAAGAGCTACAGTTCTCTTTAGACTACTGTAACATTTCCCCCTCTTACTATTACCAAGAATTACTCCTCTGACCAAACCAATCTACATTGACATTGAGAGGAAGGTGTTTGCATTCAAGGTGTTTTGTTCGATTTATCAAATTTGTTGGAATTTTGAACAATTCCCCTAGACAGGATCCTTGTCAAAAGCTTGGTGCTTCATCTCTTGCTGCAGTTTTAGCCTCATCAAAACCATAACTGTACCATCTTATGAATCCCTCAAGAAAAACTGCGTTTGATAATCCCCTATTTTTACTTCTAGTCAGGCTTTGATATTTTTCTGCTCTGCCAACAGGATTGGTAGTGATTAACACTCAAATCACTCTTGCTTGCTGGTACAGAAACACTGAGAAAGATGGTCATCTCTTAACTTAGCAGTCTAGATTGCAAATAAGACTAACAGCTGACACAAGTCATTAAATGTGGCCAAAAATGAAGGAAAACAGGAAAATCTAATGTTTTTTGCATATGGCAGGAGTCTAAGTCTCTAATAAAATAGGCATGAACACAGTATATACACAGTATATATGGACAGAAAGAGACAGATGGATTTTTGCTTAGCATAACTTCAGGGCAAAGTAGTACTAGCAAAGCCAAGAACAAACAGAAAAATCCTACTTAAAATGCCTGTTATTGTCCTCAAATAGGCACTATCACTAGAAAGAGCACTTTGTTTATTTTCTTAAAACCAAATTGAACCCAATTCTGTATTGACCTACAGAGTGATATGAAAGCTATTAAGTAAATCCTCTACAGTGTTACCCCTGCCAATGTGTGTTTGTACAAGACTGTTCTCTGCTCTTTGAGATGGCATCCCATCTCCAAAATGTTCCCCTAGAGCTGCAGCATTCAAATGCATTTCAACAAAATGCTGGCTCTTGATTAGAATTGTATATAAGCATAACTCTGTGTTTGCATAATAACTAACAGCTGTGATACAAAGCAAGGTGGTATTTATCAAATCTGAAGACCAGTTTTGCTTAATATATTCTGATCTACTTAAAATTTTTAAGGATGTTATGTAGAGTGGCTTTTTATAAAATTCCATTTCAGACAATTGAATCTTTTCTGATTCATTCCAACAATTCACTGATGTTAGACATGAATATTCTTTGTAAGAAATATCTTTAACTTACATAAGTATAATATGTCACATATATGTACATGCATTATATGCATTAAGGATATTTCAAATTTATAGTGGAAACAGTAAGTGATCAAAGTATTTTTACAGACTTAAACATTCCAAAAGAAAATATAGATAGCTAATGTAGCAGCTCTTATAAGGATGAATTGTTATACTATTCCCCAAGGGCTGTGAAATTGATATTCCCAGCACCAGCAGAATCTGTAAGCATCTAGCTACTGAGCTTATCAGTGTTACCCAACATGACTGGCTCAAAATTAGCTCAACAACATGCTCTAATTGTTAATTTAGAGAGACCACTTTCCAGGGCAAAAAGGCTCTTTGTAACCTCCATAATTTTCTCTTGTTTTCTGGGTGAAACAGGTATAGTCACCAACTGTGAAAATATTTTTTTGGCATCTTCAAACAGATTATTCTCAAAATAGTGATTAAGCCCCAGGAAATGAGAAAACAGCATACCCACACCTTGCCCTGCTGACCTCCTCCTTCACTGGAAAAGCAAAAGCAAACCATGTCTCTTCCATAAGGCAGAAAAGTTGTTGATACAGAAGTGTTTATATGCAACTGTGGGGGGCCTTTGTACAACACGTAAAACTGTTTGGTATTAACATATGGATATCACAAAAGACTTGATTCATATAAATCTGTTTTATTTTAAAAACCCCAGTAAATTCTATGATGCCCACTACTGTTGCTACTCCACTGAAGAACAGGAAATATAACAACAGTGACAAGGGAAGAGACAGGAAAAATCTCTCCCTGCTTGGTAAGCTCTTCTAATAAGGGAGAAAGAGACTGCTAGTATCCTCCGTCCTACATAGTGCAAATCCACGGGACAGGGAGGAGAAAGTAACTGAGCAACCCTGCCTGCATCCGATGCAGGAGGAGCCAAGGGACTGCACCGTCCCATCACAGATTGATTCAACAGATGGAGGGATTCTGTAACTGCAGGAAGTCAGGGTCTTTTTAAGGGGATTACAATGTTCCACAGTCTTTTCCATTACATTTTGGGATATACGAAATTTTTCAAAATACATGATGAAATTTTAAAAGCATCTTTTTTTTTGAAGGTAGAAACATTTGAAAAGTTAAAGGTTGACAACAGAGATAATATGCAATGTAAAAATAGAATTATTTTAATTCTGGAACCACGTTATGTCTTTATGTTCTTGGTTTCAATTTTTTGTTTTGTTTTTTTTAAGTAGTCTCTACTAGTCTGTCCTTGTTTTGAGATAGCTCAGGAGATTATGAGACAAGCACAACTTATAATACCATTATACCATCCTGCACTTCTGTGCAGATTCCAATATTTCATGGGTATGCCAGTTGTGTATTACCAGGGCAAACCATAAAATTACAATTTTTAAACCAGTGCAGCGTGTAAATATTATTTACCCTTACAGGTTAAGGATGGGGGGAAATAAAGCTTGATTTCCACAGGTGCTCACCACTGTAAACTCCATGCGGAAGCACTGGGTCCTCCAGCAACTCAAAGTCACTGGAATACAGACTGCCTAGCCTAAAATCAGTCAAGAAACCTGTGAGAGATGCAGAATCAGAAACACAACCAGTCTAATCCTCCATGCTCTGCTTTAGCAACCAAATCACTCCTCCCATGTACTAATGGCCATGATGGGACCTCATACCTTTCACACCTTTCCGCAAACCTACTTCTCATGTAATTGTATATGGAGTAAGATGTGAAATGCCCAGAATTTTATCAGAACCCATAAAACTCACCTCTAACTTCATTAAGAGTTGTCTTTTAATATTTTCATGGAAATTAAGAATTTCAAAGTCTGAGACAAATAATCAGTTCTTCCTTGACTTCCTTGCAATAAAAATTATATCTTTTGAGAAAAACAAAGCACTAAATACTTTTGACATATTCACATCCTTGAACAGTTGGTTGCAACATTCTGCTTTGTATTTCATGGAAAGAACTGTCAAGCTACAATGAACAATCCTATCTTTAAAATCCAGAGACCCTCATGCACATCCTTTTTGCAATTACGATTTCAGCTATCATGGCAAATGCATGGAAGAACAACCACCACGAAACAATTCCTGACATTGTTTCCTGATGAGCAATCTTGCCTTTCCTTAAGGTTTACGGCTTCAGAGCCAGAATTATTCAGGGTATCAACATTCATTAGATCGAAGAAGCTTATGAATTGTCCCTCTTTTCTGAGAGAGAAATTTAACGTCACTTTCCACAGCCACCATTTACTACTGTGATATGTGGTAGAGAGTAATGGACTGGTTTCTTAAACAGTTTTGTTATATACCCGTGCAACCAAAATGCTGTTCAATCAGATTTCCGCTTCATTGAATAAATATCTAAAAATTTTCAATTCGTTTTTGCAATGTTCATTGGACAATTATATGCCTTACTGCAAAAATATGCAACCAGGCAATCTTCTCATGCTTAGATTTATTTTTGTTAAATGTAGAAAAGAACCCTCTACAAATCCACTTTCATCATGCCTTTTCCTACAGAAAGACATATATCTGCACCCAGTCCCACTACTCTTGTTCCTCCACCTTGGTGATCCTGTGTTTCACCCACAAAAAGAATAGAGGCCACCTAACTCAGTACTCTTGGAGAGAAACAATTTAATGCAGTATAATAACTGGGATGCAGTATTTTCCTGAAAGAGATTTTTTTGTTCTTCTATGGATCATCTCTCCTATATTAAAAAAAAACATAACCACCTCACACACAAGCTATTCACTGAGAAAAGGCAGAAAAGACATGTATAATCTCATAAAAAGTACTACACCAAATAACAAAGCAAATAACAGGTGTGTAATTTCTCAAGTCAGTTGCACTGCACAAGACCAAACAGAAACTCTCCATAATTCTCAACCATTTAAGGTTAAAATTAAGTTTAGTTGGGTTTAACAATCTCATTGATAAACCCTCCAGTCAGTGAGTGATTTCTACTTTTTATTATGGAAAAAAGTTATTTTCAGTAATAAGCATGTCCATTGTAGGCATGCCCTGTTGAAACGTGAAATGTTTTCATGATTACAAATATTTGTTTGTTGAATAAAACCCATAACATGAATTTAAATACATGGCAGTGTTTGAAAGACAGGGATGAAAAACTCCTACGGGATGGAAAAAATTAATCAGAAATCACATTTATGTGTACACATACCCACTGAACTCACATATTCAACAATATGGCAGTTCTGATTCTAATGAAATAAAAACAAAAGAACAAAAAAGGATGATGGAAGTATCCTCCAATCTGAGATATAACAGTGGTGAAGATTATTGGTTTGATCTAAAATCCACTGAAGCCAATCAAGCACCAATATTCAACTTCAGCCTGATTTTGGATCAAGGTCTGTCTTTTTAATGAAGCAAATGGACACACGAGTATGAAAGCCTAAACAGAGAATAAAATAATTGAAAGAGCTCATTGTACATATTTGTATGCACATACATATACCCACAGAACACAGGCTATAATTTCAGTTTACAATAATTTTATTTATTGCAGCATAGCTAAAAATATCTTCTTTAGTTAAAAAAGGAAAAAGATAAGTAGTGTCTACTACCAAAGATATGCATAGTATTGAAATTATGACTATACTGTACATCATCCCTGCAATTAAAAGAACAAATCAGGGTATGTAACACAGACTATGAGAAAAATAATTTTTA
>NW_010127642.1:1730-12645 GCF_000699245.1 Pterocles gutturalis | reverse complement strand
CCTCAGAGCCCTCGGTACTGCCCGAGGTGTGCTCCGGGCCCGAAAGAACGCCCTCAGAGCCCTCGGTACTGCCCGAGGTGTGCTCCGGGCCCGAAAGAACGCCCTCAGAGCCCTCGGTACTGCCCGAGGTGTGCTCCGGGCCCGAAAGAACGCCCTCAGAGCCCTCGGTACTGCCCGAGGTGTGCTCCGGGCCCGAAAGAACGCCCTCAGAGCCCTCGGTACTGCCCGAGGTGTGCTCCGGGCCCGAAAGAACGCCCTCAGAGCCCTCGGTACTGCCCGAGGTGTGCTCCGGGCCCGAAAGAACACCCTCGGAGCCCTCGGTACTGCCCAAGGTGTGCTCCAGCCCCAAAAGAACACCCTCAGAGCCCTCGATACTGCCTGAGGCAGGCTCACGGTGTGCTCCGGGCCCAGAAAAACACCGTGGGAGCCCTTGCTGCCCCCTGAGGCAGGCTCCCAGTGTGCTCCGGGTACAAATAAACACCATCAGAGCCTTTGAGAGCAGCTCAGGCAGCCTCACAGTGTGCTCCTGGCCCAGAAAAATGCTGTTAGTACCCTGGAAACTGCCTGAGGCGGGCTCATGGTGTGCTCTGGGCCCAAAAAAACACCATCGGTGCCCTCACTGGGGCCTGAGGGATACTCACAGTGTGCTCTAGGCTCAAAAACCCACCCTTGGTGCTCTTTATACTACCTGAGGCAGGCTCAGGGCATGTTCTGGGCCTGAAAAAATGCCCTGAGTGTCCTTGAGAGCAGCCGAGGAGGATGCTGAGGTGGTGTGAGACCTCTCGCCCTCTTTCTGCACACCCTGGCTGGTAACAACAGCCCTGTCTGTCCACAGCATCCTCACCTTGTGGTGACTTTTCAAATCCCTCTGCTTATTGCTGTATGAGCAGCACATTGATGAGTTGGGTGGTTTTTCAACTTTGATTAAATGTGTTCTCTCTAGTGATGGTGCCGCTCTCAGCCCCTTTGCTTGTTCCTCTGTGGTTCAGCCTCCACTGCCTTCAGCCAGGGCCAGGTTGAGGTAGGTAGGTTAGTCGAGGATCAGATCTGATCCTGAACTCCTTGTTAATCTGACACATTATGATAGTCGAGAGGAGTTGGATATGTGGGATGGAAAACCAATTTTTTCCTGTTCAATTCATCCTGGCACTCTGCTTGCACTAGGTGGTGGCAGATTGAAATTTGTGATGCCACCTTTTTGGTATTTGATTTCTTCTTAAATAGTAAAATGCGCTTTTTTTTCCTGCTGTGGAAAGAGGCACAGTGGAGACCTTTGTATTTGCTCCTCAATCTTAAGGAGAGCAGGGAGTGAAGCATCAGACCTTCACAAAGGACAATAAAAGACCTCATCCTCAAGCACGGCTGCAAGGGTGTGTGACCACACTTACATCCGTTTAAAATATACTGAACAAACGTGCACTACATCTTCACCGCTGGGTACATGCAGAAGTTTTATGTATCATTTCATAATCACATCTAATGAGTCACTATGAAGCAATTTCCCCGAATTTCCTCTTTAAAAAAGATTTAGCTTTGACTGAGTCTCTACTCATGGTTTATTTGTGAATCCAACCATTCAAAAAATTACAGGCAAGAAAATCTGTATATAAATACAAACTACAGCAAATTTTAATAAATTGAGCACAGCTCCATTATTTGCTCCTATATTCAACTCCAGAGAAGTAAGAATGATGAAGTTGAGGGCTTCTCAAATTTTCAAATTTTTCAAACCAAACTGAAGCAGCAGCAAAGTCCTTGGTCCACACAACCAGTAACAGAAACCTGCACCCAGGTGTGGTCGTGCTCCATTTAACTCTTCAAAAGGAAAACAAAAAGCTGCACTCTCCATAACCTCACCCCACCTGTACATGTTTTGGTTCTACTCCATCCGGCTGCCAGGTTGCAGTTACCTGTTTGCAGGCTGTGGGCAGTGCCACTGCTCCGCTACGGCAGCGAAGCAGATCTCTGGTGAAAGGCAGCCCCTGCAGCACCTAACTCTGCAGCACAGGGAATCACTGAATTTACTTTCCAGAATGTAACTAGGCAATGCTTGGGCATTTTATTGCCGCTTTATCGACTACAGAACCAAGAAGCTCTTCATCAAACTCACAATCCGCATATGAAAACATCCCAGCCTTACTACAGGCTGCAAGCATTCCCTCTGCCCCTGAATGCCCCAACCCAGAGATAAGCAGTAGCAAGGAAGGACACTTGTGGAGATAAAGAGAGTGATAAAAAACAACCAAAAATCTCAGCATTGAGACCATCTGGAAAGGCAGCAAAGTGAGTATATTCCATAAGGAACTGGTAATAAAAATTTTGTAAAAAAGAAACATCCCTTGCTGAAGTTAATTTTAGGTGAGAGGCTTTAATCAAGCTGGAAACATGGTTCCTGGTCACCTTAACACAGATTCAAGTTATTCCTAACAGCAGTATTAGTTTTGATACTTTCTGGTGGGACATTTATCAGATAGATCAGGTTTGAAGCTCATTCCCCGAAAACAGCTCCCTGCCCTGCTCCCCTTGAAACGGTCAGCAGCTGGAGGTCCCCTCTACAGAACACACTTTTTTCTCAGCTGTATGGCTTTTCAGTGGCTCGCTGCCAAAATCCTGGAGACAATGTCTTCACTCCAAGGAGAGAAGGCATTCAAAAAGGCACAAGAAGTCAGAGAATTGTAACCTATTGATTTTGTTACAGCAAGGATACTGCAGGACAACTGTGTATTATGAAAAGGACCTGCGGCTTCTTAAAGGGAACTGACATAAAACTTCAGTTATGCAGGGCAAGGGGAACCTGATTTTCATGTGCTTACAAGAGTCATTTTTCAAAGCTGCATTTTAGAGTACATACCACATAGCTTTCTCCTTCCCTCTTCCTCATCAGGTTTTTGGTATCAAATTCACAACAAGACTTCCTCAGACCTCTGTGGCATTTGGAAATTGATCTGGGGGAGAGCCAGCACCACCCTGAAACCTGCTTCTAGCCACTCAAGGACCCGATAGCCACCTGACAGGCACATCTGTAAAGACTGAGACTGAACAATGCTGTTTTCTTTCCACTGTTGGAATTCCGTTTACTCCTTTCGTCTGCCTGTAGCAGCACCTAACCTTCTTGTGACAAGGCAGCTCCACCTTGTTTTCCAGAGCCAGCCAGCAAGTGGTCTGGTTGAAAAGCACTGTCTCTGGGGGGTCGAGCACCACAGCACCGTCTGGTGCCTCATACGTCAGGTACCCATGAAGCTGGGTATGGCAGTGGGGACAGAGGTAGGCCTGACACCCTGCTAGAGACCCGGGGTTGAATGTCAGCCTGTGCATACCTATCTTCATCCGAGAGCTGCAGAAGACCTTGGTATGCAGAATCTGAAAGTGGAAACATATGAGGCTCCCAAGGCTGTACGTCCTGTGGAGTGAAAAGGAGAGAAGGGAGAAGTTGCTGAAATTAAGAGCCTAGAATCAAGTACTCAGAGAACTCTACAATACCCATCACCTCCCTGTCCACACCAACCTGCTGACAGACCAGCAGATTCAATTTGGGCAGCTAGCCCCGAGTCTGTCTCGATGCCAAAGCAAAGCCAAGTTTTAAGAATAATGAATACGGTGCGCCTTCTGCAACATTTCCAGGATCACGAGTTCAGCTTTCCATTCATATCAAGACTAGTGCCTTGCCTTCTCCACTGACAGTCCTGATTTTTCATAGTCTCTTTATCTGAAAAGGCTCCCAAACCAAACACTGCAGACTTGAGCCCAAACCAAGGACAGATCTGATATGAAGCGTAAGACCGTGCTTCTAAGACTTCGTAAGACCATCCCTAAGGATGAGGGGAAGTTCAGTTCCTCTGGTAATTTCAGAATTTAATTATTAACAAAGTTAACTCCTCCTGCCAAAAAACATCCCATGATGTGTGCAACTTCCTGAAACTTTCAAAAAAAGTTTCATAAAAGCTTCTTTTTGGGTTGCTTGTTCACTTGAAAGAGACAAAGAATGGCAAAATTTATTTATTTTGAGTAACTTAGCCAAGGGCAGTATTTCTGTGTCCTTCCAAGGGAGTCAAGATTTCTGTGGTTTGCAAGATGCTGGATTCAATCACTTAGACATTACTATAGGACAGAGTTCAAATTATCTTCCACTGGAAGAAAGCGAGCCACTTTTTCCACTCTACCTCGACTAGCTGCCCTCAGGTACCAGTTAAAAGCCCACATTTAATTTTTTAAGTTAATCTCAAACTCCATTTTGCTTAACTTACGGGAGGCAAACAAGAGAGAAGACCGCAGCTTTGGGAGTGCACTGTTAGTTGGATCTTTTTTCTTCCCAAAATGGGACATCTTCAAAGTTTTGAGGTCATGGCTCTGTAGCCTATGCAATCCGTCCCCTCTTAATAAGGGAGTTGGGCCATTCACAGCTGCACTTCATGGTGAGATGTTTCAGCAGCTAGCAGGAGAAAGGAGATCAAACATTTAAAAAGGGAAATGTGCTTCACATTTAAGTGCAATTGAAGTTCAGATCCAGTATCTCCAGTCTGCATTCTACAGGTACGCTAGTTTCTGTTCAGTAAAAAAGCAAAGCCAGGCAAGCTTTGCAAAACTCAGAAGCATCACTGGCATAATCTTTCCCCAGCACAACTGGGGAAAAAACCCACCCAAATCCATAACCAAGCAGCAGATTTGCAGGGTGAAAAATAAAATCAAGAGCCAGGGTCAATATTAAAACAGCATGCAAGAGTGCTACCGCAGGCTGTTTCTCCCTCTGACCATGGATTAACTACCTTCTCAAAATAATGTATTAAGGGACACATTTTGGGTGATTTTTTACTAGTATTTCCAAGCCAGCAGAGCTGCTCCTGTGACTCCACTGAAGCCGTAACATTTAATCATTTTCTTTTTAAAGCTTCAGACACCTCTGTGCCTTTTCCCATCCTGTTCTTCCTCATCTAACTTAAAGGCTTTTGGAAGCATCAGAGCAGCAAAAAAAAAAAAAAGAGATAAACTATTAGGCAAGCAATCCACCATCAGCAGCATTCACCGTTCTGACCAGCATTGTCTTATTTTCCACTTTTCCTCACTTACCTGTTTGGAGTGTGAGCTGCAACCACAACAGCCCCAATGTCTTTGTTCCACCATTTTCCCCCAGGATGTTGCTCAGACACACCCAATGCCCCTTCCCCAGCAATATATCAGGTTCTACAATATCAGTCAGGGATATAAAGAAGGAGCATTAATAATGCTTTTACCTACAGCCTAAGCAGACAGAATTAAATCATACTGGCTTTGTGCTCTGGCAAAACAGAAAATCAGACCGGGAAAAGTAACACAACTTTTAATCTTTTTATCTTAAATCTTCAGCTTCTTTAATACTCATTGCTTGTAAATCAATATTTGATGAAAAGGCTACAAACAAGCAAATATGAGCAGTGTCACCACTTGTCAACTGATGTCACCACACGTGTTCTCTCATAATTAATATATTAAATATTTTTTAATCATCAGGTAATTCACAGCTCGGTGTCCAAGGAGTGCTTATTTCATCAGGCTTGGTAGCTCAGCGTTCAAATAACCCCAACTCAATTACATTCAGTCACACGCCAGCTTGCCAAGCCCTAGCTAAGGATATGTATTTCTGAGGTTTTACTTTTGGGTGGTTGGTCGGTTTTGTGTTGTGGTTTGGGGTTGGTGGTTTACTTTTTCCTCGACAGTTCCAAGGTAATCAACTCCAAAAGGTAATTGGCAGAAGGTTGCTGCCCACACTTGAAGTCTGAGTCTGGTCATCATTACTCAGAAAAAACAGCAGCCTGATTTTTAGGAATGGAAATTTAGAATCAGTTTCTAAACCACAGTTAAATAGAGAACTTATGACTTTGACATATCTGGGATTTTCTTCTAAAATTCTACATGAATTTTAGAAAAAGTCCTCAGAAAATGCTGTACTAAAACCAGTGTCCAACATTATAACAGTTTTTCCTAAAAATAAATAAAACCACACATTCTAAATAAAAACACAGTATAGTTTCATAACCACACAAATTTTTCCTGCTGAAGTGCGACACAGAGGTAGCTCGGACAAGCTTCCGCTTCTTGTATTTACAAACTGGGTGGATTCTAGCAGCGATGCAGGTGTTGTCCGAAACAGCAATAAGGCTGTTAAACAGGCTTGGTTTCCCAAATCTCTCTCCAGCGTTCATGCTGATCAGGGAACTGCTGCTGGAGGAGCCAAGATGGAAACTGCAACCATATGAAAAGCAACTCACTCGGAACAAGAGTGGTAACGTGTAATTCTGTATTGAAAATTAATAAGCAGAAAAATACGTTCTACATTCTGTGCAAGTAAAGAGACTCAAAAAAGTTCAGAAATCTACTTGTTAACAAAAATAAAAGTCAGGTCACCAGGATGCTGTGCAGTTTCAACCTTAACCTAGACAGGCAAGGCACACTTTGGTCATCCTTTTATAAAAAAGGAGGTAACATCTTCCAACAGCCTGCCTACAAGACAGGCAACAATCTATGTATTGGGAAGTTCTGGTTTTTCTTTTATATAGTAGATCACAACTGGTAATTTTACCTTACTTCTTATAAGAAATTCCCCTCTAGAATCCTCCCAATGCCTTTGCTCACCTATTTCAAATTTTTACAGCTGAACTGCACATACAGAAGTCTTTTAGCTAAAGATCCCTTTCTTAGCTGCTATCAATGCTGTAAATATGAAATTACTTTGATCAACCTATAAGATGAGAACTAACCAGTGAAACGCTCCACTGACTTGGCAGGGTGACGTGGCACAGGCTCTGAGGGGTGCTGGAGACCCACTGATGTGGGTATGGGAAGGACTTCGACACATAGCGTTTCTTAAAGACTGTGTAAGATGAGAACTCTGCAAGAGAAAAATGAAATCTCAAACTCGGTAAAGCTTAAGGGATAATGAATCTGAAGAAGGACGAGTGCAGAAAGGAGAAGAAGCCTAGAAAACCCAAAAAGCAGAGTAATCTAAGGAGCGTTCTGCCATTATAAATAACATTGAACTTAAATAGGCCCAACATAAACAATCAGATGTATTTTAATCAATTGAATTTCAAGCAACAATCTCCAAATCAATCTAAGTCTGTATTTTAAATGAATTCTTAACCATCACAAAATAAGTATCACAGCAGAGCTTTTAGTTCTCTGCTTTACAAGCTGGAGACCATTTTCAGAGCCTCATTGTTGAGCTAGTCTGCCTTTTCCCCTAGACCAAAAGCTTATACGGTACTAAAATCTGTGCTAAATGCTGTACAAATTTCATAGAAACTTCCTGACGTTTTAACAAAATATTGGTGTTATTTAAGAATATTTGATTGTTCACACACACTCACTGGACATGATTCTGAAGGGTCAAAACCAAAAATAATTTTGATTTCCATATCAATAAACTCCAATGCCTTCAGTTTACTGCATGCATGTATCTACATTAGTGTCAGTTAAACAACAAACCCTGCAAAGATGAAAGAGCAACAGCAGAATGGTTTTCCTCACACTGCACTATTCATGTCACAGCTTTGTCACTTGAAAGAACCATCTTCTTGTCAAATGATTCATACAGGGATTTACCGAATCACAGACTGCATCCGGACCGCAGTGTTCAGCTGGTAGATATTCCATTAACTAGTTTATTCCCTTTTTGAACAATTGAATTTTGCCATAGAATACTTCAAATCTGAATGCAATTATTGACTATACTTCCTTTTAGTAGATATTTCTATCGTGCAATGAAAAAAACAAGGACTCATCCCGTATTCATCTTGAATCTACCCAGCACAACCTCTCGCCTTTGTTCCCACAAGAGTTCAGCTACCCGATGCTCACATTCTGCAGCTTACCTTTACACCCATCCGAGTCTCCTTCCTCAGGATTTGCAACTGAAAAAGTAAAAGCTGGCTTTCAAGAAAATGAGGTGCCTTAAATTTTTTTTTCCTGTGTACTCTGAAACATGAGTATTTTCCCTGCTCTACAGCTGCTGTTTGTGACAGCTGACCCTTCACAGCTGCACAGAAGCTAGGACCAAAAGCACTTGTTAAGTCACTTGGTCAGGTGACCTGTATACCAGAAGCTACCCACCACCACCGAGAAACACGAGCTTCTGAACACTGAGACATGTGAAGCCTTTAAAAAGGTCTTTAAAGCAGTCGCACACAAACGAGGTGTGCCATCAGCACCAAGACTCTAGCAACTGCTTAAGATCAGAAATTAAAATTTTCCCTAACACTGGTTTTCAGGTTTTTTTATGACTGCAAACTCAATCACTTTCCACAGACCTTGCACAGTAAATTAAGATTCACAGTAGATTTCTGTGGCCATCTTTTTGGTTTTGTGGTTTTGTTTAATTTTGGAGGACGAGGACTAAGAACACACAAAGGGTGAAGCAAGTTCAGTTACCACATGTCAAATACAGAGTACTGGTAACCTGATATCAGCTGATGCATTACTATATGATTAAAAAAGAGCAAAAATTAGTTAAAACCCCATTAAAGCAGTATACTAAAACCAACTTATTTGATGCAATTTATAAACTTGCTTACACAAATCATATCCCTTTTCATCCAAGACTTTATTCACTTCTGTCACTGCAAGGTTATGTATTTCTTGATTACTGACCTGCTTCTGCATATTATACAGGTAACAGGAGGGAGCAGCATCTGCTACAGGGCACCTTGGGATGGAAGATGAAGGTGAGAGCCACTTATTCTTTTTGGAGGTCACCAGTGACACAGAACCCAACCGGCCCTGCTTCTTCATTAGGTCTCCGGTCACCACCAAGGACTACTGGGCCCTGGGGATAAAACGTGACATGAATTCACTCAGAAGCCACAGCATAACAAACATTTAAGTATATTCTAAAAGGGAAAGAAACAACTTGGGATTTACACTTCTATGGCAACTTCATTAATTCAAAATTTAAGTGTTCTCTCTAAAGTAGGGGAAGCAGTTTAAAGAGGAAATGCGACTAGGCCAACATCAGTGCTGTTTGGTTTTGCTAGAAGAGCTGACCACAGCCATGGCTCATCATTAACATGCTGCTTTCAAGGTCCTCCAGCTCTGCTCACAGCTACGGGAAGGTAAAACTGAGATCAGCAAAAAGGAAATGAAGGCAAGACAGTGCCCTCAGGACGTTACTCACTTGGTATCATTGGTCAGGGACCAGCAGACATTGGTGACTGCTACTGTAGACTATTTTATTACTATTCCTTCCAGAGAATGGGCAGGAGGAAGGAAAACACTCAAGCCAAGCAAAAATCCTTACATTCTGCTTTTTTTACAAAGTCTAGTGAAATGAGCTTTGCAGTTTACAAATTCAAATAATTTCACATAGGAACATGACAGTGATTTCACGAGTTCAGAAGCACCTTGAAAGAATTAACTCAAGTGTTTCCAGAGACTTTTGCAGTCGACTGAGAGGCTCTTAAAAGGGGAAACCCTAAAATGCATTTCAAGTTTTGAAGATGGAAAGCTTTATTTTTTTCCAGGAAATGGTAGTCACATAGAAGTAAATATCATTCTAGTCAAGAAATGAGTATTCATCCTAGCTATTTTCTACCATCATGCTTCTCAGATATTGAAGTGAAACATTAAAAGGTCGTGGCCTAAGAAGAAAAGTGTAAAGCTTGTGTACACAGTGTTCTGAAATTTAAAGATCCACATGTTTTAAACGATAACACATTGCAGCAGGCATCAAGGCTTGAAACATAAATAGTACCTGCGAGCACCTCTGATGGTACGCTGGCACTAGGCCAGTTTAGAAACCAACACTTGCAAGGACCAGTTTGGTGGTTTTTGACACTGTGGAGCCCTGTTCCATTAATGAGATGCTCTGCCTGGACAAGACAATGAAATTAATCTCCTCCTCTCTCAGCAAGCTCTTACTATAATCTTTGCAAAATAAACAGAAATCGCAGCCCTCAAAAGATAAAGGTAACACCTCTTACTGGTACGGGACTAACTCCAAAGCTCCTTCCCTCACCCTTATTTCTACAGAGAAAATACAATTCTGATAAAGAAATAGCCAGTTAATAGCTTTCAGAGAACCTCACAAGTCATAGAACAGAAGGCTAAAATTACCTTGGTAGCATGAAGTCACTTGTAGATATCTGTCTACTGTTGTATCCGATATTTCAAATCAGAGATTTGAGCCCGCAACCACGTCCAACGGCAAATAATGTCAGCTCTCCCCATCGCCCACTGGCACTCTGCATGACAATGTCTGAAAAGCAAAAGTTTGCTTGTGCTTAACATTGTACAGTTTCACCACTAAAAACAATGACAGAAATTCAAGAACAGTTTCACCATTAATCAGTGATTAAGAGTTTGTGGCGGATACTGGACGAATGAGTTCCCCCGACAAATTCCACCAATATCTAGCCTTAATTTACAACTCCAATCCTCAGGATAGAATGGTCAATACAATTCTTCAGCTGTGCAACAAAATACACTAAAAAGGAGCATCTATCATTATTTTGACTATCACACATCAATGCAGGAGTCCAGATCTTTCTACACACACACAGGAACAACCACTCCTCTGCAGATTCAGGGCTGAGGAAATCACAAAAAAAGACCTGCCTGAAGAGACAGAGTCCTATCTTGTGCTGCAGACCACAGAGCAGGACTAGCCTGTATTTGTGACACTCCTCCCAGCTGTCAGTGTAACATGTCTTACAATCCTCTACCCACAGAAATCCTGTATGCCCTTCAGGAAGGTATCCCTGTGCTTCACAGATTTTTAGTCTGTCATTTTGAATCCCTCTTGCTGGAACAGAAGACCATCACACCAGTGACACGCAGAACACCAGATATTAAAACACCCACATGTGTGATGCTTTATTTATACTTAGTAAGTATTGTCTTCACTTAAAGGCACTGCCTGAATGAAGGTTTCCCTTAAAGGACAGGACCA
>NW_010127642.1:0-1699 GCF_000699245.1 Pterocles gutturalis | reverse complement strand
TCAGCAGCCGATGCGCCGTGTTTCAGCATCAGGCACTGCGCAGTAACCCTATCAGCCTCCCAAAATGCACCCCTGCTCGGCACTCAGAACCTTTAGGCAACAGACAGACAAGCACTGACACCCCTTACCACAGCACTGAAGGAACCTGTCACACGCCACACAGATGACAGCCTGTGGCACCCGCTGTAACACTTGGCACCTGCCTTACACCTACAGGGGAAAAAAAAAAAAAAGGCAGATCAGGTCCTGTGTCTGATAAGCAGTTTAAATTATTTTGCCAAAACTGAAAAATCACCTTGCACAACAACAAGTTTTTCATCATTTCAGTGTTTCAGTTATACTGTTTACTAAACAGCCCCACAAACTGCTATATCACTTCACCCACGTGTTTCATTTCGTAGTTTCCTGACAAGAGCTTTTCCACCCAGGAAAATATTTGATTCTACATTCTCGATCCACAGTGGGGAGTTTTAATACGCAGCTCTGAATTCAGTGACCTAGGGCTCCAGGCAATTCTCAGTGGCAGCACTGCAGCTGGGAGAGGTGGCACCTCAACCATGTAATACGGGACAGCGCACGCCTTTGTAGGCTGCGGGGAATTGTACAGCAAGGTCGTTCTTATAACGTGAAAGTGTTCTTTTCTTTCAATACCTGCACCCATTAATAAATTTACAATCCTAAAATCACCTTGTGGCTTAAAGACTTTCTCAGAGTTCCATTAGGTCTAAGCAAGTAGTTTAAGAAATAATTTGTAGCTGACAAATACTAAATACACTTAGTACTTGATCTGAATTTATGGAGATTAAAAGAAGCACACATTCAAACAATCCTCATAATATAAGCAAAATTCAGCTACACAAGAGTACTTCAATCACTTTAGAGTTGGAAACAATGGCCAACACAAACACCATTTCACAAAGGGAAGTTCGTGGAAGCTCTGATGTATACTTTTGCTGTCACCAATAGTTTGCAATAACTTTAAAGATCTTTTAGTACAGGCAGGAACCTGCTTGCAAAAGAAGGGGGATAAAAAATAATTTTCAAGTTTCATCTTCTGTTCTTAACTCGAGACACTTGCTTCACAATCTGACATAATTCCACTCAAACCTCCATTGCCAACCCCATGGTGGATTTTTTTTTTTTCCTCTCTTCAGAAAGTGCATGACCCACTTTATACCAACAGTATGATGGCTAAAGAACAAAGACCAGATAAGAATTAGGGCTAAAACCACTTGGGGAAATGTTGAGAGGCTCCTTTTCATCAGCGTGGGAGTCTGCTGTATCTGCATAGGATCAGATGTGGCTACAGTTTAAGAACGTTAATTTTAATAAGGGAACAAAGATTTAGAGCAATAGATCAAATGTAAGAACAGAGCACTGACTAGATTAAAAAAACACCAGATTGCTCAGATAAAGAAAAACTCTGGATTTTCTTTAAATTAAAGCTTCTAGAAACAATTGTGAATTAATATGTGAGCAGAGAGATAAACTCAGAAGGGGCCCCAAGCGAATGGTGCAGCTTCCAAGCAACTTCAAAGAGTCCATCAGTGAATTAAATTCTTCTGATTGACAAGATCACGCCAAGGGAAAAACAAGCCACACTTCGACCAACCAAACACTTTGTAACAAGGTTTTTCCACAGGAAGTCTTCCTCAGAATTGCTACTTTAGCCTAAGAATTCATTAATTTAAATATAAAT
>NW_010127641.1:910-1181 GCF_000699245.1 Pterocles gutturalis | reverse complement strand
CCTGGAGTACTGTGTTCAGATGTGTGGCCGCCAGCATAAAAATGGACGTGTTGTGTTGGAGAGAGTCCAGAGGAGAGCAACGAAATTGGTCAGAGGGCTGGAGCACCTCGCCTATGAGGACAGGCTGAAAGAGTTGGTTGTTCAGCCTGGAGAAAAGAAGTCTCCAAGGAGACCATATAGCAGCCTTCCAGTACCTGAAGGGGGCCTACAGGAGAGATGGGGAGGCACTCTTTATCAGGGAGTGTAGTGAGAGGACAAGGGGTAATGGGTA
>NW_010127641.1:0-840 GCF_000699245.1 Pterocles gutturalis | reverse complement strand
CTGCCCATGGCAGGGGGGTTGGAACTTGATGATCTTTAAGGTCCTTTCCAACCCAAACCATTCTATGATTCTATGATTCTATGATTCTATGATTCTATGATTCTATGATTCTATGATTCTATGATTCTATGATTCTATGATTCTATGATTCTATGATTCTATGATTCTATGATTCTATGATTCTATGATTCTATGATAACTGTTGTGTTGTCTGTGAAGTCATGCTATTCAGCATGTTAGTGCACGTGCGAATGCACAATTCTACATTGATTACAGAAGTGGTGAAACTAGTGACTTCCTAAGAGAGAGGAGTTAAACCTTTAGGCTTACATGGTCTTAACACAACAGTGTGCATTGAATCATATCAAACTGAGCTTTTAGCTCATTCATGGCCTTAAATATTCAATTGGAAATCTACACAGGAAAAAAAATTCCACTTTCCTACTAATAACCAGTCATAGTGGAAAGAGATACTGGGAACACCATTCATACGTAATGAGGACATGCTTTAAGTTATTATAATTTCCCTGGCTAATATATGATTCTTGTTTCTAATGAGTTACTTAGTGGAATAGTCCTTACTATGATTACCCTATTTATTATTAATTATGTGATTGTTTCTTTTGTCCTCTCCTTTGTTCAAATGCCTCTAAATCCTGATCATCGAAGACATGGTTGATCAAATTCTGATCTTAGTAAGACTGTCATAAACTGAAATATTTAACTACATTGAGTCAAAGGAATCATTCTGAATTTATAAAGGCACACAATAAAAATCTGGCCAAGTATATCAAAGGTAACCAAACAACTGTCCAGAGGGATCTGGACAGGCTGGACCAA
>NW_010127640.1:0-24784 GCF_000699245.1 Pterocles gutturalis | reverse complement strand
GTGACATCCAGTGATAGGACAAAGGGCAACAGGTACAAGCTGGAACGTAGGAGGTTCCACTTGAATATGAGAAAAAACTTCTTCACGGTGAGGGTGACAGAGCACTGGAACAGGCTGCCCAGAGAGGTTGTGGAGTCTCCTTCTCCGGAGACATTCAAAGCCCGCCTGGATGCGTTCCTGTGTGATCTGATCTACGTGTTCCTGCTCCGGCAGGGGGATTGGACTAGATGATCTTTCGAGGTCCCTTCCAATCTCTAACATTCTGTGATTCTGTGATTCTGTGATCTAACACATACATAGTTTAGATGAGAATATGCGTTGGCAGTGCAGCATATATATTTATTTCCTACTGAAAAGAAATTCTTCAGTAGAGTTAAAATAGAATTCAGTTGCATAACCTGTCCTAGAGGACAGAGTATTACTCAAAATCCTCTGTTACACCTTTTAATTCTGAACACATCTGCGGCATCCAAACAAGTGGGCCATGTCTAGGAGAAGGCGATACTCAGAGCCAAGACATGAGTGGCATCCCTGACACAAGAATTCAGCACACCCTCACTGCTCTCTAATGTTCCTGTTTTCACTCTTGCATAGGTCTTATATTATCATAACCTTCTGGAAGATTGATTTACCTGTCCTGCTGGAAGTTGCTTACTTGTCAGAATCTTGGCAGATAATCTGCCACTAACCTTGTCTGAAAAGTTACCATGTCATTCACACATTCAGTTACAATTTTTGCCCTAAAATAATAAAGAGTAGGGAGGTACATCCTTCCTGCTGGAGGTATCAGTTGTGTGATACAATTACTCACCAAACTGGGCAAAACAATTCCAGTAAAGGAATAATACTCCCAAACCTTCATCGAAACCTCAACCCCAAGGTCAAAAATACTCTGATAATTGTCTAACAAAATTTATCATATCCCTCCTCCTAAGTGCCTTTGAGTGGTTCACAGCAATAAGAGACCTCTCCCTAAAGTCAGGGAGTTCTCCCAGTTGAATCTCAAACTCCTTCTCTGAGCATGCTGAGGTTTTCCTTTTACTGTTGGATGAATGACATGCTGAAGTAACAAGTGAGTGAATCCTACAGCAGTGAGAGGTTACTAGGGTACCTGATTGGTCTTTTCTCTCAGTTCTATTAAGGGCATTTCTCTTTCTTCTTAAATTATCTGCCAGACCACAGCCTCTTCTGGATCTCAGCAGACATTCAGAGTCACTCCTGCTTTTGGTAGCGCTGATTTATGAAGCCCTTATTGGGACAGACTTAATCTATCACAGGAATTGTTTTTTCCTCTCAGAACTCAGTATAGCAGATGTGATAAAGCACCTGTATAATAGGCTTTCTACGCTGGCGCTGCCCGAGGATGTGGTTTACCACACTATTTGTGAATTATGGCTTCATTCTGAGCTTAAGTAAGCCTGGGCAGGGTGAATGAATTACGAAACTGAATCGTGGAGATGACAAACACATGGAATACAGTGGCTCCAGCTCTTGCTGAAATAAATGAATTGGTGTGTTTTGACAGTAGAAAGCAGAAGATACTGCTTGTGTTAGACAGTCCAAAGCAAATAACCCAGCACAGTAAGACACTGAGGCAGAGATTCAGGTGCCTTTTAGAAAAGACTCGATTATAATTACTGTTTCTGTTCATACCTTGTCAGGTAGGTCTGGGAATAGTTGCTTCTGGGTTTGTCCAGCTGCATTTCTTTATTTAGTCTCCAAGCCACTGTGCCCATTAGAAACTATCAAAACTTGGTTATGTGAAAATCCAAGGACAGAATTTGATCCTGCATTGGATATTGGATTGTTTGGCCAAAGATGAAACGTGTGCCACTTAAAATATTTTAATATTCCAAGATTCAACAACACATTAATTTTTTTTCAAGATATAATTGAATACATAAATTTAACATCAACAAATGGTTTATTCATTGTTTCCATCAATTTGCCTTCAAGCCATACCCTTGGTAAGTAGAGTTTTTATTTCAGGAAGATGTGTGCCTGTCCCTTGTAAAAAGACAGAGTCACAAGAGAAGTTGATTTGTTGATAGTTCATCAGATTAACTTGAAATATGCAATCATTGAGGAATAAACTACTTATAGATTTACAGTGCTGCTTCTGGTACAGAACAGAATCTTTCAACAATAATATATTAAATACCGTAATTGGTTTATCATGCTTTCAGTCATACAATCTATAAATAAGATGGCACTTACAACAGATTAATTTGCAAATCTGCCTCCAAAGAAGAATTTTTTCAAAATACACAAAACACATTTGAGAATCGCTCTTCTCCCTATCAAGAGATTACCGTGGAGTTCTGTGTTCTCCTGGAGTTAAGGCAGCATTAATGCGCATTTGAGAGCTTTCAATCAACAACAAAGAACTGAAAATCAAGATCTAACAGTTGGAAATGCGTCTAAATGAGGAATGGGAAATAAACTGCTGCCAAATTCAACTGAATTGTCACATCCCACTGAACCAATTCTAGACTTTGGAGGGGGAGAAGGAAGTTTTGCATTTACTACCTTTCTCGTATACCCTTGGCCTTGTATCAATTCAGGCAATAGGAACAACTTTGATTCACGAAAAAAAAACCAAACCAGCTTAGGTGTCACTCCTATTCCGCTTCTAAAATCCTTCATCCATTCAATTTAACACTCAAGGAATGAGGCTCAGCAATTCTGAAAACAAATGCAGCCTGAAAAAGGCACCTTTTGCAATTTTTTCCAATTCATTGAGTATCTTTATCTGTAATGATTACACTGAAAACTCAAAAGACTCCCCAGAAGATTTCCTGTTTATTACAAGCCTCTCATTAAGATTGCATAAATTGATATAAAACTATGTAATCTTTTCTGTGTGGCACAAAGGACATGAAAAAGTGATAACAGCAATAAGGAAACACTGTATACTTGGTAAGTTGTAGAGAAACAGCCAAAGGAAGGTGGATTTGGAAGCTAAAAGCCTAGGGCAGTCAGATCCATTAATAGCTTCAGCTCATCTGTTTGGGAAGAACGTAATTGACTTGAACGAGATTCAAATATATCTGATCTTTTACTCATTAAAAAAAACAGATGAGCTTAATTGGTGACTTACGCATGATTTCATGGCTTATCAGACTCAAAGCATAACAGGATTTTTAAATCCTTAAAGCCTCAACTTAACTCAGCTAATTGGTTTTACAAAGACATACATTATTTTTAAGAAGCTGCTAAGACAACTAGTTTTAGAATAAGCTTTCAGAAGTACCCAAAGTGAGTGTCTCAACGTGACACCAGTGATTGTGGATCTCTTTCTGGCTTTATTTTAGAATACCTTAACCTTTATTCGATGTGTTTTTAAGTCCCACTATTGCTCAATGTTTTGACACAGTTGAGCACAGGATGCACACCAATGATGTATGTCCTAGCCGGTTCTTTCTTGAGATAGGAAGCTGTTTCCCTCCACTGACAGATCTTTAAATCAATACAGGACTTTTCCATCAAAATGGAAGAGAAAGCACATGAAATTCTGCTAGAATCTGTGCTAGGCTATACAGGTTTATCAAAAGATATACAGTGTACGCTGTGCCAGCAAGGAAAGAGAGGAAGGAAGTAACATAAAAAAAGAAACACTTTTCTTTGTATTTTTAACCTGCTTGTGCAAGGACCATGAGAAATGCCCATTATATTTCATGAGCAGAATCTATTTCTTTCATTTGATTATGATGTTTTTTGCTCAGAGGGTTCAAAGGAACTTAGGTATCTGCACCAGCTCACTGAAAATCCACAGAAAGGCAGGCAATGCCTTTCAAACTAACAACCCCATCAAACTAACAACAGCTTTGAAGCTGTTCCTCTGACCAAGGTATTCAAAGCCCCAGGCAGTGGAGAAGAGGATTTCTTGGTTTGAAGCTCTGTTCATCTTCATAATACACAGGACATTAGGCTAGATGAAAACCTGACTTTTGAGATGAAGAAGGAAGAGTTTGGATCTGTGGGGAAACAAAGTGAATCCTAGTTTAGCCAGAGGTGGGAGTATTTGTAATCAGTTAGGCCTGACACAGCTGCGAAGGAAATACAAAGCCCGAGGCTTAGATGAAGGTACGCTGTTGGTTCCTTTTATCTCTCTTCTCTTCATTCTACCTTCGTACAAACACTTAAATAATACACTGTTATGACGATACCATTTGCTAACATTTATGTTATTTGCCTGGATACAGCTTCTAGAGCAAAATCTCTCACAGGAACATACAGGTTCTTCTTGTGAAAAATACCATCAGTTAATTCCCTGAGAATCACAGAATTGCAAATTATATTCTGAAGTCTGTGGGAGCAGAGGCCACCCTTGAAAGATATTCTTGGGAAAGGCTGAAAAGAGATGGTGTAGTTAAATCTGCTGCTATGACACCATTAAAATACACAGAAGTTTTCATGTCAATGTTGCTGAAATCTGGTCTAGATAGCAAAGTTGAGCTATCTATCTAACAAATGTAAGTATCATAGAATCATAGAATGGTTTGGGTTGGAAAGCACCTTAAAGATCATCAAGTTCCAACCCCCCTCCTATGGGCAGGGACACCCTCCACTAGATCAGGTTGCTCAAAGTATGGTTGATTAGATTTCACAGTTCATCTTCCGAAGCAATAGAAGCAAAGTAATATCTTTAACGGGTAAGTTATTCTAAATGTACTTTATCTCTGCACATAAAGGCTACATGACCTTATGGACAAAGTACCATAAAGCACTTAGGACTCTATCCATCATTTCACTACTTTGGCATTTCACTATACACAAAACCAAGCAAGACACCAATCTAAACTCAGTTGCTCACTGACCTACTCAACATAAAGGTCAGTCATCCTCCTCAAATCATTTTCTTCATTTACATGTCTGGATCACTGTGATATTTATCAGGAGTTGATCACAATCATCTACAAGTAGCTGAGTTATCATCCATGAATAATAAATAACAGCACTTGGCAAATTTTGAGACTTTGATTCCTAGCTCCCCCAAACTTTCCAAAGTATCTGGTTTTTTTTCTACAACTTCCCTACTTTGGAAGGCCTCTTGGATTTGAAAGCATCTAATAAAAAATGCTTCAAGGAAAGAAATAGTTTTAATTTCTGAGAGGGACTTCTGAAACATCTTCACTTCTTAAATAATCAGGAACAGTGTTTACAGATTCTCCACATTCATTGCTCTGTTTGACTTTAGTCTTTTTGTGCTTTATTGTACTAGTGATCCTCCTTGCAGAGGTTTGCAGAAGCACACAATGATCTTAGATTTGACTGTCTCATTTAGGCACTTCACTCTTAAAGCCTCCTTTTTATCTGCTAATATTTATGCTATTTATGCAGTTGTAGATTTAAGGTAGATTTTCTTATTCCTCCTGTGTATTTTCATGTTTCTTTCACCCACTCAAAGGCTTCTAAAAGTTCTCAAAAAATATTGCCAATTGAAAGCTTATGCTATCAGCATGATTTTCAACACATTTTATCTAACCCTGTCTTATTATCTGAAACAGCCATTTCATCTGCCAGAAATGTCTTGATGTCACTGTAAAATAAATCATATTTTCAGACCATATTCTTTACTCCTTTTATAAGCATCTAGAATTCAGCTAGATATAAACGTATGCATTCACTTTTCTAAAACCTTCCAAATAACCCAATTTCTTTTTAAAGTGTTTAAAAGTGCAGGCTGGAATATGTCTAAGAGCATATATATTGTCAATCGGAAATGGAAAATCCACCTTTTTTTCTCACACCCACGAGAAAATAATAATGTTCTTTAACAGGAAAAAAATGATTTAATGATAGTCCCAGCAGCCTTTGCATTAAGCAGTGCCTGCTCTTCAGCTGAACTCCCTAAGTAATTACGTGGAAATGGCCATTATTATTAGCCTAGGTTGATCTGCCTTTGCATTTATGGTTAAATTTGTATCATACAAAATCAACATTTCCATTTGCATCTTTAATGTTCTCTCTACCTTCAAATGTTTTCCACAGCTTTTGTTTTCTTGTGGATTAGGTATTTTTTCTTCTACTTAAGCACTTCAAATAGTTTTCGCAGATTATGTATTTATTTATCTGAAGGTTAATTTTCTTCAAAGTCTGCTTTGTTTTTTTAATAGATAATTTATTCTACTTTTCTACAAACTAGGACAATATTAACCCAAACAAGAGAATCAATTGTTTTACTACTATAGAAGTGTTGCTATTACAAAAAAGGCAATTAATTTTGGTTTTAAAATTAATTTTAGAGGCAAAAGAGGCAATTAAAAATGCTTCTAAGTGCATTTCACATTTAATTTAATAGACATGAGTTATAGATATATAATAAGAGAGGGGTACCAAGGTCTGAGCTGTTACTGAAAGCCAGCCTCAAAGTCTTCAGACCAAACCCAAGACTGATTTCCGATTTAATTCACTGTATTTATTGAGGCTGCCTTGCCTGTCGTAAAGTATATCATATGAAGATATCTATTTGGTGATTTGCTCTTAATATACACCACAATAATTCCTCAGGTCAAAGCGTTTGAAAAAGACCTTTAACAATGCATCTATTTACCTTCTAACTGACCTAAGAGAACTTTAATGGCCTAATCCTAAGGCATAGGGCTCAGTATGGATCTCTGCAGGATCCAGAGTCTTGGCATTACATGAAAAAACAAACACACAGCCCCAGGAAAGGCTCAGGCACCCTCAAACAATCTGGCTCTCTCACAGAAACACTTGGAAGAGATGTAACTAGGACAAAAATAAACAGACATTGATGTTATAACTATCTCTTCCTTCTAGAATTCTCATGAATAATCTTCCCACCCTCACAATCCTAAAATCAGAGTGATTAATGTGTTCCGTCCACATATAAATAATTATCTGACTGCAGAAATACCCTTTTGCCTCAGAAGTAAGCTCGAGTCACCGCAGGAAAAGCTGGGTTCAGCCCCACAGGGATGAACTGGTTCCACTGAAGTGCCATTTGGCAGGGCCTGCGACACCCCTTCCTCAGATTTTCCACCTCTGCAGCTCAGCATGAGGGAAGTGCAGCATGACTAGCCTGCATGGCCGAGAGGGGAGAGGCCTGCTGGTTCTCGTGATTTTGTAAGAGAGCCATCCAGCTACCAGAAAGGCAGGACTCTGCCATTCACCCACGTTGTCCCACTGCTGCTGGGGCTGAGAGCCTGAGCAAGGCCAGCGCTGACTGACTGGGCAGCGGAGCACAATCCACCTGCAGAGAGGAAGAGGAGGACTGGAGAAGCTACACTGCCACTACACAAACGTGGGGTGAGCTGTGGGCTAAAGAGATCTCCTCAGCTTGTAGTGTTGTACTAATTACCCTGACTTCCTTCCATCAGGTTTGAGCGTTGCTCATCACCAAGGGGAGGATCTGCTTGTCTATAAAAGCACAGAGTCCGTTCTGTGTCCTAGCACGAAAAGCTATTCACAGAACCACCTGAACCAATCCCTTAGTCGCCCTAAGCTCTGTAAGGCAACCACATATGTGAGAAAATCTTGTGTTGAAAGTCTTAGAGTAAGGAAGAGCTCGAGGTCCTGGAGTTCAGAGCCTACGGAAGGACTGGAATTGACTGTTAATGTACATCATGGACAGTGGTGGTATTGTATCATCATAAACCATTTCAGCCACACTACTATAGTAAAAAATGAACTGAGAATATTTTGTGGTGCCTTGTGCTTATTTCCTGTTGTGTTGTTTGTTTGATTTGAACAATTTAGTAATTCATAATTAGTCTTCCAGTCTCAGAGAGATTTTACCCTCTAAAGGGCTGAAAGCAATGAGCAATGTAAATGGTACAAAATAAACACTACAGCAGAAGGACATAAAGGCAACGACCTGTGGTATGACTGCTGGAAGGGGTTATTTTACTAGATTGGGCTTTTCTTGGTTGGTATTTTTCATGAGTTACTTTACAGTCTGTTTTCAAAATTTATTTACTGTAGTCAGTCTGCTATCATAGATGTGAAAGTCTCCATTTCTTCGCTGTCTGCCTGCTAGAACAAGCCTTAAAACTTCCAAGAGTTTAGGTTTACGATAATGTACAGAAACGATGTAGGTACATGTTTAACTGCAACACATTAACATTTTACAGATCTGCCAGCACTGAATATTTAACAGCAATGCCTGTCAGACAGAGTTTTGTGAAAACAATTAGTATCTGTATAATGTTATTGCATACAAATATGAACATATTTATCAGAAATTTATGGGAATGGCTATGAATTAGCAAACATAATACTCCTCAAACACAGGAAGCAAGTTCAAATGCAAACCATTCCTGCAGCATAACTTTAAAAGGTAGAGGTCAAAAATAGAAAGGAAAAAAAAAAAAGAACCAGACATCTTCTAAATGCCTGTGATTCAACCTCCCTCAACAGACGGCCTGAAAACATAGCTGTCCCATTTTCTGAAGTCAGTTAGGAAAACTGGGGTTTACATGTAGACAGCTCTGATTTCCTAACATGCTGACACATATTGCTTGCAATGGCAGCATTAGAAAAGCGTACAGAACACACTGCACTTCTGGCACCAGCCCAGGTCTCCTCAGGAGCCCCTGTTGATCGATACGGTGCCAGGAAGGACCTAGATATCCCAAACAGAGAAAGCCAGGAAAGAGCTCCCCTTCCCAAAAAGAGAACACAATGTTTTTCAAACAAATAAGTATCTGTATCACATTTCCCTTCCACTAACTCTTAAGCATTCTCAGTGCTTATGACTTGCTCCCATATTTTCATTGTCAACAAGAAAAAAGGAAAGGGTTTTTAAAAATTATTTTTCAAAAATACCTGAGTCAAACTAATTGACAAATCAGTATATTAAGAATGAAATGTTTGTGATACAAACTGTTAGTCTTGCTGATTTGCTGGGTTTTTTGGAATAGACACTACAGTCAGGTTTTCACTCAGCTTGGTAAGCACTTCCACTTCCACACATGAGAGTCTTAAGACATCTGTGAATCGAGACTGAATATCATCTCCCCATTTGATTATCCCTAGCAATAAATACTGTGCTCCATAACAAATGCTGTTCAGATCTGGCCAGAGATCTACCATCTGCAAATACCCAGGTGATGTTTGAATATGAGTGAAGTTCAGCACATGCAATTCTTTACAAGATGACAGCTTATGTTGCCACTACTACTCCTACAAGTCCTTGTCTTGCCTGGCACATCCAAAGATAATTATTGAAGTTAAAAAATTCACAGACGTAGGCTCAGTACTCTGTACTTCAAGAAAATCTGAGCTCAGACTGGAAACAGTTCTCCAATCTGAATCCTCCATCTATTTTGTTTCTCTTCTCCCTTTTTTCCCTCCACTTCTATTTTTTGCACACATCCAGAAAAACAGCAAGAAGCTGCATCAGTTCAGTCCTATTTCCTTACAAAAGTCTGATTTAGCTGTTAGATGTCACAATGTGCTTTGCGTTGAATTTCTTCTGCAGCTTACCTTATTTAAATGTATCAACAAAACTGTTTCTCATCTATATTTATAGAGCAACAGAAAATAATGGTGTAGCTCTTCCACTGAGTAAACTAAATAACAGCAAGCATATAAATATACATGAATTAGAGACTAGGTGAACCCCTTCGTTCTAACTGAATATTCACTTAATGAGTCATATCACCCCCCTCCAAGGAAAACCCCATGGCAGGAGAACAATAGACATGGAGATGAGGCAAACACAGAGATCGTTCTTGGCAAACATTTCTCCCCACTCTCCTCTCTCTGGGACAGGAATTAAACAGTTGTGGATTTTAGATGCTTTTTTTGATGCAGTTCAAAAATTCTTCCTAACAGTTAATGTAAATCATCTTTGCTCAAACCTAAGGATATAATTTCTTTCTACATTCACCACAGAAATGGACAAGTACTTCCTTTGTTTTTCGATAGCCATTTAAATATTTTCATTTCTGGTGTGCCTCTTGTTCCTTCTTCTTTCTCTCTCTCTCTTAAACCTATTTTTTTTTCCTTTGGCCTAACTAAATATGGGCTAGTATGGCCAATTAAATCATATTTTCTTCACAGATTATTAGGCTTTTCTTATTAAAATAGTCCTTTAAATAATTTGCAGATTTTACAAAATGGCAATATGTGATCTGAAGACTTAAGATCACAAGGTTTGTACTAAACCCAAATGTACAGTTCTGTTGAAGCTACGGGGTCAGTGGATTTAACCACAGGCTTCAAGGGAACCAGTATTTGCTTGAACATTCATGAAACTCTCTGGTTCAGACCTATTGGATGCCCTACTTAAAACATTTATGTGCGGGTCTGTACTCCACTAGAATCTGCATTAAAACAGAAAATTACAAACAGCTCACCACACACAGGAATGTCCTGGGACATCATCTCTTCTGAATTATTCCCAGTTAAACTAGGTGTATGTCCTAGCAACTCCCTATATTCTAGAATAAATTTTGGCAAGTGTGTTGTTTGAGATCACACTGAATAACAAAGCTAAACTACAGAAGAAAAAAATGTGGACATTTATTACATGAGAATATCTTGCTCATTTAAAAATGCAGTTTTATCACATCCTACACAGAGGGAAGCCCACCTGTGAATCCTGCTAGCTTCTATCAATACCTCTGATTATGCAGGTTTCTTATTTTGCCTTTCATTCCATTCCTCAGCTTGGTCTTGAGAAATGTTGTCACCATGCTGCAGCTATGCTGCCTGTTGCTGTGAGAACCAGCTATGGCAAGTAGCACTTTAATCCCCTCCTGCTGTCATTTATTCTAGGGAGCAAAGCATCTATGTAAAGAAGACACCTCTACATTTAAATCCTGAGTGAGTAATTGTTTCATAAAGGCGCTTCTCTACTACATCAGAACTTCAGGAAAGCTTCCATTCAGCCTGGAGTCCCTGAGAAAGGGCCTGAGCTCCCCCCTCCACCCCTCTCCACCCCAGCAGGGCTGGTGAGGAAGACCACTGCCAGGCTGCCATCCAAGGGCCTGAGCAGTGGGCCATGCTGGTCCTTTGGCTGAGCTGTCATGGCTTAACACCTCTTACGCCATTTGGTTTCACCGGGTGCCAAAGACCCAGGAGGATACAGAAATACCTTGTAGCTGCCTTGACCATGCCCTCTTCATCCTTCCTCTCAGACTATGAATAAGGGCTGGTTTATGCATACCAAATAATCGCTGGGCTTTAGACATACAAATAAAATTATGTTAGATTTAAATAGATGTAATACACCCCTTCCCAATCCCCAAGGACTATGGAGTTACACACCTATAAATATGTTTACATTGCTAGGGAGATGCAAGATTGGATAGAGTCTCTCAAAACAAGACCTGTTTGCAGGATCTTATCCCCATCCTTGATGGGGAAGGAATAAGGCAGTGGCTGAACCCTGTGTTCTGGGCTCTGTAACATAGGCATTTTGTAACAGCTAACACCTCCTCTGTGGAGGAATGTCTACTTACATCTTACAAGTCAAGTAAATGCCTTATTTTTCTCTTAAAAAAAAAAAAAATTTTCAAAAAGCTATTTGCATGAGAAACATCTCATTCTTACGGTCACAATTGTATTCTCTTTCCCAAGCATAAAATGCCACAGTCTGGGAATTAAAATTAAACCATCAGGCTTAATTGAATGGTACAACTGCATTTAAAGTGCACACACACACACAGATAATAAAATCTAATTTCATTCGTGCTCTTTCGCCTATTTAAATGCACTGTGCATGTTAAAAAATGGTAGGGCTTCTTTAGGGAACTGATTAATACTGATGCATAATCTCTTCTTCAGCTGAGCTAACTGGCCTTTCTATTTCCTCTCCTCCCATTGCAGATACCCACTCACAGTTTTGTTGTGGGTTTTTTTTTTTCTCAAACCTTTCAAACAAAAGCCTCAGCTTAGATGGGTTTTCTCAAGCTCTGTGCAGTTCTACTTATTACCAAAAAGCCAGAATTTAAAACTGCTTATCCAAGTCTTAACCAAACTCCCCAATCAATCTTCTCTTTTCTCTCAGAATCATTCCTTTTTTCTTATTTTTACTATCACAAAATTCCATTATTGTATCAAAGGGATGTGAAAACAGAGCTCTCACAATCTCTCTCAGGCTTATATAGTAGAACTGCAGATGGCTCCAATTCAGCCCTTGCTAAAATAATAGAAGGTAAATTGCAATACCTGCATAATTCCACATGAGCAGAAAATGTCAGTTTTGTTTGCTTCATCTGAGAACCTGATGGTACAATTTCATATGCATACAGATAATTAGGTAATCCTTTTGTTTTAAATCTTTCATAGCCCTTCACTGTTTTATAATTTTCATTGAAAACAGCCGGTTATTTCCATCAATGAAAACTGGGTTTGTTTTATATTATTATTTTCTGTTCATCAGACTTGTTAAATATGCTGTGAATAATTTAAAAGGCCTGTATAAGCCAGATATATTGACATTAAAATAAAAGCAAGCCCTTTCACTTGCAGATAGTAAAGTATTAAATATTAAAGTTGATTTACTGAAAGGCATAACATATATGACAGCCCAAATCAGCTACGAGAATGACAATATATTGTATTATATTGTTTGTGAAGAGAGCTGACAGAGGTAAAAACATTTTTACTTGATGGTTCTTCAAAAAACTAGATTTTTAAAAAAAAAAAGTCTGGTTGATTAATCTCCATAGCATTTTGGGTCTTGTTCCAGCAGTGACACAATTAAGGGGGAATAGGGAAGGCCAGAATAAAGGAATGCACTTAGAGGATAAGGGGAAAAAGTAAACCCTTATTGTTATTAAAGTCTCTTACACTGCTGTTTTTCTTGCTGTTAATGGACCAACTGTGAAAATTCACATGAAAAATATACCATTTTATTTACTAAA
The DNA here is from genome assembly GCF_000699245.1 of Pterocles gutturalis. NCBI lineage: Eukaryota > Metazoa > Chordata > Aves > Pterocliformes > Pteroclidae > Pterocles > Pterocles gutturalis. The sequence continues at coordinate 11,942 of NW_010127640.1, read as the reverse complement.
TGACATGCAGTTCTACATGTAACTCATAATGTAAGTTCTATACTTCTATGCAGAAGTTTCTATTCACATTCAGCATGCTACACTTTGATTATTTTATCATATCCATGACCTAAACTACCTATTGGCAGATAGCTTAAAATGATGTGATAAAAGGCAACCCAGATTGAATAGATATGTAGTTATGCATATAGTCCAAATGTAAAACTCTGCCTCCAAACTAATAACAATTACATCCTTTAAATGTTTTAATCCCAGTAAGACGTCAGATGTCTGGTGTGAGCTGGCATTCACAGAGGGTTGGCTACACACATGGCAACGAGGCCATCTGCAGTTACACTGAACCATGTTAAGCGGAGGGAGAGGGACTCTAAGGGCCAGGTGTATTTCTGGCTTCAATACCTTTTTCAGCCACCACCTAATGGGGAGCTGGGAATCATTTTTCATTATTCTACAGAGATTTTCTTCTTCTCAAAGGTCTGACTCTGAGCAATCCAGGGACCTGAATGCGACATCTCTATTGTCCCTCTTTTCTCGGAATGACGACAGAGGCAGCTGCACTGAAATCGCTAAGGAAGCATGCAAGAGCACAGCCTTTACTGAACAGGTTTATACAAGTAGGAGCTGACGACCCTGCCTCTCTAGTCAAGTAGACTTCAATCCCACTGTGGCTATAGACTAAGACTCTGAATTAGGATATTTAATTTGCATTGTCATAAACCCACAGTATCTGCTTCTCCCCATAGGCCACTGCTTTACAAGCTTTACTCACATTTTAATTTAAGACAGACTCTCAGTGTGAGATGGCAAGGGAGTTCCTCATTTGAACCTGCCCTAAGCGGGTGCAAGTAGGAACACCAGGAGCAGGTAGCAGAATCAAGCCCATATGCTTTTTGTACCTATTTCTGGCTTGTAATCCTGTTAAGAACACTAATGTAACTTTTCTTTTTGAAAAGAGAGAATGTCAGCTATCTCAGAGTTTTCTTTCATCTTATCAATTGCATTATTACTCCAGGTCAGTGTCTTCTAATATGGAAGCTTCAAAAACTTTGAATTAGAGTTCCATAGAAGAATATAACCCTGTTTATGAAATTAAATATACCTAGGGATTCTGTATACTTGCTTTCTTCCCTGATATTGCATGATTAATCGATGACTCTTTCTGTTGTTTTCCCCCATGAGATTTCAATCCATCATATTTGAAAATATTATTTTTGCTCTGCTCATTCCAGACAAAAAATAAATGCATCTGATTTTTGTCCAGTGTCCTCTTTCCTAATGAGTGGGTTTCCTGTTAAGATGGTTTTGTCGTAAAAATATTATTTTTGCTAGTGTTTCCAGAGTGTCGCTCTGTAGACATGTAAGGGAAGAACCACAATGACAACAGTTAAAGTGAAAACAACTTGGTGCACAAAAATGCCATGTTCCTGGTAGATTTGTCCTCAGCATAAAACTCCTTTGGCACAAAGCTGGTACAACAGCCCTACTTTATCCTCCAGCCCTTCCAGATCTCTGGGCAGGAACAGCAAGTTCCTTGGGTGGATGGTCAATTTTCCAACTTTCCCAGCCTCCAGCTCAAGATGCAATTAATGAGAAAACTCCTCTATTTCAAAGAGCTATAGAACTGCAGGGGTAGAAAATGCCAGTTCACAATTTTGCTTGATAGTCTGCCACCACAGAAACCTGTAACATCCTAGAGGTACTAAGTAAGTTAGCAGCTACCTCTCCAGCAAACTTCCACCACATGCAACAGCAAAAAACAGGTAGTTTGGGGTTCAGCTTCTTTCACTGTTCAGCTAAACACTAGGCTCACATTTTTTCTCTTTTTCTCTTTGGCAGCATGTATAAAACCTTTCAGAGAGTTCATGGTTAATAAAAACCACCAGTGGTCACACAGAGACATAAGTGCATCTCCTGATCTTCTTGCGTACCTAGATTCAGTGTAAGTTTTAGAATCACCAGGTTTACCCAGCTGTCACCTAGGGACCTCAGCAGCCCCCTCCCACAGCATGCAGTGCCTGCCTGGGCAGCCCCCTGGGCTGGCAGTGCTGGTGCTGGTCTCTGCAGGAACCCACAGCTCCCCTCTCATCAGCGGCAAGCGCTCAAATATTAGGAAACAGCACGAAGAGCAGCAGCAAGCAGGGAAGATCACCCACAAGCAATGGTGTTTTACATGATTAACATGAAATTTCCCTGGCTTATCTTTCAAACTTCAGACTACATCCACCATATGCTCTATTAGAGGCTGAAAGTACTTTGTATCAGGTGGGCTTTTGTGCCAATTTCTTTGGCTTAAGGAATGGGAGGGAGAGTTATCTTTTCAGTGATACTCCTTATCTCACAAATACATTTAACTAACTGTAAACTTGCTTTGCAAAATGCATCTTCTTGTGTCACTCAGGAATCATCCTTTTGGTGTGAGGGAAAGGAGAAGAGGTGGGAGGAGTGGCTAAGACTCCATGTCCAGAAAACCTCTCACTACAAAATGTATTTTCCTCTACCAGAGGAGAGGATTGTAAGAATTTTCTTCTGCAAAAATCTGCCTGAAGTAGAATTTCTGTGCTACAGGAAGGTCATCACAAATACAGACATTGAAAGTCGGCAAAACAGAGGTTTTGCTGGAAGAGAGGAAGACACTGTTTCCAGAACAGCACTGTTGCTTATCTTGACAAGTGAAATCCAGCCTTCCTGCACTGCCCTTTTGAAGAGGTTGGCTATGCCTCAAGTTCCCCCTCATCAGAGTATCTAACCCCTAAATCACGGCTCCTCCAGCCTACCCTGACCCCTTGCAAGCACTGTTAAGGATCTCCACACTCAGTTATCAGAAAGTGAAGGGCAGGGAAGGGAGGGGAAAGGGTATGAAGCTGGACACCAGGAAGGACAGCAGCAGCGAGGAAAGAGGGTAGAATATTTGGTCCCTGTTTCAAATGGCCATAGACCTGTCTGGGCCTGCCTGGAGAAACACCCATTTGCATGCCGAGGGAAGAACTTTAAGTGGCATTTGCATGCCGAGGGAAAAATTTTAAGTGGATTATTTTGCCTCTAAAATTGATCCAGTTTTCAGCAACATGATTCCAGGCAGTCTTTTATCCTTCCATTGGAGGCAAAAAGAGCTAAGCAATAGCAGTTATCCCTGTAGCAAGATGGGGACATCATCTGTTTCTGCCTCTCTCACATAAATACCCACTCAGTAATTTTCAAGGTCTGAAGATTTTTATAACAGCAATGGTACAGTATAAATTTATGTGCACACAGAAACACATGTTGTATGTGGGCAGAGAGACCATGTCAGCATCTGATGTTCATCTCACAGCTGAAAACCAGACTACCATAAAACTAATGTTATTAAGATGCCAGACACTTTCTTCCACTGCACCCTATAATGAGAAAGGAACAGAAGATCTGGTGGAAGGAGCCAGCCATTAAGGGATCCAGGAGAACAGAAGAACAACTGTGCTCCTTCCCTTTCTGACAGCCCGTGGACATGGTGCCAGGCTTTGGTGGCTCACGGCCCAGGACTGTTTGAAAACAGATGGAATAGAGCATGTTCCTTTCTGAATTTAAGGCAAGTAAGGGAAAAGGAAAGCAAAAGGAAATGAAGCTCAGATCAGTACTTCCTGACCTTCACTTCCTCCACAGTGCTTGATCCAGAGCTCTTTGAAAACTGCAGAGAGAGCCCCACTGATTTCAAATGGATTTGATTCAGAGCCCAAAGGAGGAGGAAAAAATGTGTGGCAGAGCAGAAAGCTCACTGGCATCATGGCTCTGTGGGGATGTGCAGAGCTTTGCCTGGAGCCATGTGTGTTTATCAAATGTTCCCCTTCCTTGGATTGCCCTTGAGATATGTTCCGTCCAGCAGGACCCAGTGAAAATATTTAAAATATGGTTTAATTTGCATATATTTGACAGAGAACATAGGTGTTCTTCCAGAAGATTTGAGTCAAATAATGCTTTTCCTCCCTCTATCTGGAATAAAATAATATTTCCCCTTTTTTCCTGGCAAAATGCTGCTGCAAGAACATTGTATTAACTCTGTATATTACTTGAAAATTTGTAATGTTGCCTTTTTACTGAACACAGTTATTACAATCAACATTTCCTTGGTCTTTCAAGACTCATCTTGCTCCCTAACAATCATTCCCAGTATCTCCACAGAGGCACATTCATTTCAGTGTTCTATAGCTGGAAAGCATTTCATTTTTCCCTCTAATAGCAATTTAGTTTGATGTATTAAAAATGTCCATCAAAATCTCTGCAACTATAGTCATTATAAAAGACCCCAATATTTATATGGCTTCATATCAAAAGAATTCTCACCAAAAAAAAAAAGAAATCTATCATTCAAACTACCTCTTAGTCCAGTTTTATGTGTATCAGATGGATAAAATAGCTCTCTGGAGCTTCATACATCATTATGTCTGGAAAATAACCAAACAATACTCCCCTTCCTCCCTCCCCCAAAATAACCACACAACCTTTGTAAAATACTCTGAAATAATAAATTATACCTAGAACCCATTATGTATTAAAATATCCCATGTTCTCCTGCAAGCAAGGCAGTAAGCGTGACATAGTGTGAGCATTTAGTTCTGCAATGCTTCCAGAGGACTCCATGCTGCCTCCTCTGCATCTCACAAATTACAGGGTCAAGGCCAAGAAAAGATAAGGAAAAATTAGATGGAGGATGCACACAAGTACTCACAATGAAAACTAAGATAAGGTATCTATAGCCTTCTGTTTGACGTACTGATTAGAGGAGGTTTCAGTGTCCAGTTGTCATAAACTCCTGCACTGCCTAAGCTGAATACAATGTAAGAAACAAACTAAGCAGCAGAATGATGTACAAGAGACATGTTCAATGGAACAAGAGCTGAGCAGACAGCACGGCTCACTCAGCGTTCCTGCACAGACACACGTTTGGAATGGCAGATGGACAGGCAGCAAGGGCTTTGGAAGGGGCTCAAGAAAGGGTCCAATAGGCTAAAGAAGAAATTAAAATGCCATATTTTAAAATGAGACAAACAAAAAATCTTGATCAAATCTGCTGGTATGGCTTGCTTACAGATGAAGTTGAAGTTTGAGCACGGGGAAATCAAATAACTCCAAGGCTACCAGTGAAGCAAAAAATTACATTAGCTTTACAGCCTGAAGCATATTTGTTAGTATTTAACAAATTATGTGCTTAATTTAAATACCGTTGCTGGTAGCCAAACAGATTAAAATCACCTCATTAGGCTTTACATTAGTGAAGTTAAAAAATTAAAAGAGGCTTTTCTTACCTTCTGTCTAGGTATCTTTCTAGTTGTACAGTCAGTGCCAGCAGGGATCTATGTCACAGAGGCCTTTTTCCATATCATTTGTCTCTAGGCATCCTGAACCTAGATGGTTATAAAGACAAGACATACATATAATTTCAAAATACTGCCACGGTTCCACAATCGAAAATATGATCACTAATATCCGAAATGGAACAGCCTGAAGCCTTTACAGCTCTGAAGGCCCACATGCTGCCCCCTGGTAAAGACAAAGAAATAGGCCCAAGCAAACACAGAGAACTGATTGTATTTCACCAGCATGCTCCATCAAATAGAGGTATAACCCTGCATGGGGAAACAGGGAAGAGCCTGGACCACCAGCTTCTGCTGTTTACTTCTCCACCTACTTCTAGTGTGACTTCGGACAAGCTGTTTCATTACATGTGTTTTACTTAACCTGTTTGTAACATGGTGATAAAGACACTCTAAGCCTGGATTCAGATTGTCTAATTTTCCCCTAAATTCCTTTGTAAAACATTTTTACCACTAAACCTTTCTGAAGATCTACAGCCAACCAGTAGAAAACATGATGTGCAAAAACTGAGATAGAAATTTAAGTCTTTAGCCTCTTCTGCAGTGTCTTTGATTTGAAGAAAGGAAAAACACAGTGTGAGTCACATATTACTGTAAGTACATACGACCAGAGTTAAGGTGCCAACCTTGTAGGCCCTACTTAAAGAAAAGCCCTGTTTCCATCATGATGGATAGGAAACAAAGACTATATATAGCACTTGCTAAGTATTTGCAACATTTGACCAACTATATTGAAGAAATCATGATAGAAGGAAAGACAAATTATTTTTTCTTATAAAGAGTTTATTCTCTGTGGAAGGCAGTTTGGAGAAACCAAAGCCTTTTCAAACTTGCATCATGCAAATAGGCATGTAAGAAAAAAATACATATATTACGACATTTTCTAAGTGAAGCATTTCAATTTTTAATTTGAAGTGTTATTTGGGGACCAGGTTTAGCACATTCAATTTTTGAAAAAATATTTTGGGATGAATAAAAGTTTTATTCAATCAAAAATATCTTTCCTTCCTCATTCCATAGGATTTATGTTTTGGCATGGAACCAGAAACATTTTTTTGTTCAGGTAACCCAGTAGCAGCCTCTCTACAATGATTTGCACAGCCCTGCTTTGGGAATATTTGAAAACTTGCAGCAAATTTTTCCTACTGCACTGCAGGAAAAAAAAAAAAAAAAAAAAGAAGACTGCATAACTCATCATATATAACGAGTACAAACATGTCTCAAAATTTAAGAATATAATTAAGATTTGTGATTCCTAAGCGCTGATTTCCCATTGAAGCTAGCAGGACCATTTGCATACTTCTGATTAAATGTCTTCCTAAAGGCTTTGCCAAGTCAAGGCATTTACACGAAGTAAATGATAATGAGAGAAAACTGTTGAATAACTTGACAGTTATCACAAAATTCTTTGAATAAATTACGTGAGCATTTTTACCTCTTATTGCCCTTTTGGCATGAAAGTCTTTACTTAAAACAGTTCCTCCTCTTTAATGAATTTGACTTGCGGTGATGACTGTATGTCCTGTCCTTGCCATTTTGACATTCCTCTAAAGTGGTGATAACCACTTACAAGGCCCTGATCAGTCTGACACCAAGCCAACGGTGAGAAATAAGGAATACAGACTTCTACCCATCAGTAGCAAAAGCAGTCAGGTAACGCTACATGTGAAAGATGCTTTGCAGTAACAAAAATCAGTAGGAATAAATTAGCTAACCCTATTGGCAGGGATTACAAGTAACTTAAGGCACCAGTATTAACTCTTTGCTAGTGTAGTGGTCCAAAACTGGGCAGTTATTTCTCATTAGTGCAAGAGTGAGATGCTAGTTACGATGTTCATGTTTCTGACGCTGTACTCTGCTTGTTCCACTGTGGAACCTTTTGTAAATAGAAGGTGGCCAAATGTATCAAACTTTTCATATCACTGTCAAGTAGAATGAAGTTCATTATGATTTGATCTAGGCGCATCCAAGTCATTGCACTTAATCTGATCAGACTCATCATATGTTGCCCAGGTCAAGAAAGGCAATTTATGAAATGTGATACTGGAGATACCAGTAACACGTTATCGATCTCTCTTTTTCATTTTACTGCAGACTTATGAGGTATAATAGAAGCACTGAAACAGTCACATTTCTATTAAAGGTAACACCTCCCACAGCATGTTTAATTTGCAAGTGCAATTCTCTACCTCACATGCTATTTGGTGATTCTAAGCAGTTCGTAGCCAAAACACCTATATAACCAGCACCACTTCAGCAGAATTCCATTGGTATGGTATACAAATATTGATTTTGGATACATCTTTAATGTTGGTCAGTTCTTCAGAATATCGTATTCAGAACTGAGCCTGTATGAAAAACTAAGCATGCTGTATCTCTGTGTGCTGTGAAATTATACTCAAACTGAAGCAAAAACTGGTGCTCAGACAATTAATGAAATCTGTTTTCTCTTCACTACTTACACGGAAAAGAGACAAAGCCACAGAAGAAGCACTACAGATGCTTAGTTTGGCAGGGAGTAATTAATCCCCAGGTTCTTCAAGGAGTGACAGCCAAGCTGTCCCCCAGAGATTACAATTCTGTGAAGCTGCCGTAAGATGTGTTTTAGACCCCATTGTCCTCTTCTCCCCTACTGCTCCCACCCCACATACCCTTTGGCCTGTGGAGCTTTGCAACCAAGTGTCCAAAAGCCACAAGTCCTGGCCTTTCCCCTTTGCCAAGTCAATGTTGAAAAAATAGCAGAGATTCTGGTCTCTACTTTGTGCACGAGATGCAGCATTTAGGCAGCATATGTGGGAACGAATAAATCAGAACTATTCCCTCTGCATTCACATTCGCAGCACTCCCTTCCCACCTGGCAGGGAAATGTCGATTACTCCAATTCTTACCTTGGTTTGGGGCAAGACTGGGGTTGCAGGAGCACTGATAACTGTAAGAGATGCTATAGGCCAGCCTTTATCTGTTGCCACAAATAAATGTAATTAAGGTACATCACAGTATTGCTACAGCAGTCCTAGTTCTTCCTGAACTTTATCACTTTTCTGCAGTCAGCTTTACTTTGTCAAGAAGGGCTTCTCACTCTGTACACAGCAGCAAAACCAGATTTCAGAAGAGGAAAAGGTGACTCCCTAGCTAAGTATGTGGCAACAGAGAAAAATATTTTTTCTGAATCACTCTCTCTCTCTCTGCTTAGCTTTACACACACACACACACAAATGAAACCAACAGCTCTGGATAATTTTAACCAGAGAATCTGTGAATGTTGCTAGGTGTCTGGGGTGGGGAAAGCTGGAGTTGCGTTGCTCCAACCTGCCCTCAGGATCGCTACAGAAAAATCATTATCCCCACCAACATCGGAGACTCAGCAGAGCTCCGAGCTAAGGTCTGTAGGGTGACTTTAAGCAGGCTGCCCTCCTGCAGCCCTCTGCAGGACCTGGCTCACCAGCAGAACTCTTGCAGCTGCTTCAGCCTCTTGCTCTCCAGTCACTGGCCATGGGCTCTGGTTCCAGATGCATGCTGGGATGGAGAAGAAACTTTCAGTGTCTCCACAACAGTCTACCTGCTCCCATCATGGCCAAAGACTGTGCACCACTTACTAGAAAGGAATAGCAGAAAGAAAAAGAAAAAAAAAAGGAGGAGGCAGAAAAAAGGAAAATTATAACAAGGAGGAAAGGTAAAAAGGGAAAAATAAGAAATAAAAACAGAAAAAGGCAAAAAAAAAGATGAAAATAAAAAAAAGGAAAAATGGGAAAAAAGGAAAAACAAACCAAGGGAAAAACAAAAATGTAGAAATGGATAAGAAAAAGAGGAGAAAGGAAAAAACTAAGAGAGGGAAATAGCAACAAAGAAAGACCAACATCCTTTTAAACACAGGGAACCAGAGGTTAACTCAGGAGATCAGAAGGGAGGACCACAATGAAAAAAAAATTTAAAAATAAAATGCAGTTTGTTTCCACTGGCATATCAAAACAAACACCATTTTCTATATGCTCCTAAAAAGACAAATAAACCTATACTCAGTGGTTACCTGAGTGAAAGAAGGGCAGCTGTACCACAGGATTACTACAGCCATTCACACTTTTTCCAGTGATGAGAAAGCATTTCATACTGAAACACATGGTCAGCAGAACAAAAGTATTAACTCATTCCCTGTCTGATTTGCATATTTCATGTCAATGTTCTGAATTATTAATGTCATCCTAGTCACTAGTCTTTAGGGGTTTATTTTTAAGTCTTTATATAAAGTTAAGTCTATATATAATCTAAAACAGTTCAGGGCTCTGAAGCAGCAACCCTCCTAAGTGTATCTATGAATACAGGTTCCTTGAAACACAAAATAAACTTTTACAAAGTGCAGTTACCATTCAGCATCAGCGGAACTGCAGAGACATTCCTGCAGGAAGACACACAGTGTCTTCTATGACACCTTCAGGAAAAAACACTGTTCTAGGGAGGCAGAGGAAAGTGTAACATGCCAAGGGCAGTGGGTGGATTCAGCCTCTTTGCAGAAGGCTGCGAAACAGTTGGAAGCAGCTGCCTGCTTAGGGGAATCTTCCTTCAAACCTATGGCTTTGTGCACCAAAGCCAGGCCAAGGCTGCTCTTACAGCCTGTCCTGGTTTCAGCTGGGACAGAGTTAACAGAGTAGCTGTGTGAGGCTGTGTTTTGGCTTTGTGCTGATGAGAAGGCCGATAACATACTGATGTTTATAGCTGCTGCCAGGACAGTCAAGGACTTTTCAGCTTCTCTGCTGTGCCAGTGTCTGCAGGGGCAGGAGGAGCTGGGAGGGAGCACAGCCCCAATTACTAGCCTAGCATTCAACCTTAGGTTTAGCACAGATCCAGATTGGCCAATAGTATATTCCATATCATGCACATCATGCCCAGCATATAGATGAGGATCTGTCCAGAAGCTGGCTCTCTCAGTCAGCTCCCTCTCTTCTTGGATGCTTGGGTTCTTATCTCTTTTCCAGGATTGTGGTTTTGGGACTCTCCCTGCTGTGGGATTGTTAGCTGGGAACAGGCTGGGCCTTGGTCATCAGGTGGTGAGCAGTTTATTATGTATCACTCATTTCTATATTTGCATATATTGCTATTGTTATAATAATTCTTATAATTATTATTTTCAATTTTATTGTAGTTTAGTTATTAAATTGTTCTTATCTCAACCCAGGAGTCTCTTTTCGCTTTACCACTTTAATTCTCTCCCTCATCCCCAGGAGGGGGTCGGGTGACCGAGTGGCCATGTGGTGTTCACCTCTAGCTGGGTTTAAAACCACAACACAGCCACACCACCTGCAGACATGCAGCACCACAGCATGCGTAGCACGGCTCACTATGCTGGATAGATTGCAACTGCATCTTCCACTGGAAGACTTTTGTTTTATAAAAATCACAGGCATGGCTGTCTCTGATTTTGGCAGTAATCCCTACTGACTTTGCAAATGCCTTTCACGGAACTCCTCTTGTAAATTTGACCAAAAGGGCTGGGGAAGTCTGTGCAGGGTCAAAAGCTCATGAAGCACTTTGCAGTCCATGATCTTTATCTGTTACAGTCTGTAGTAAGGTCTTTGCCTTAGGGAGCAAAGTATCTGGGAAGACAGGAAGCTTAAGCTACATTCAGAGTGTTACCAGAATATTTCAACACCTGAAAAAAAAAATTGTTTACCCCCTGCACTGTTTTAAAGGTTTGAAAGTCTTGAGTACTGAATGGGACTATCTCTTTATTTATCTATTCTACAGATGAGAACAAGCCAAACTAGAGATCTAAATTTCATTCCAGAGGAAGAAACATTCCATGCCTGGAGGGAAAAAACCAAACGAGCGTGTTTACCTTAACTCTGCAATTTGTAAAAGCAAACTTGAGAAGAGTGATTAAAAGCTTGTGAAACAGGAAGCCTGCCCTTTAAATACCAACTTCTAATTGCAGTGATGTGAATATGTAAATCTAATTATGCACATTTAAAGATTAGCATAGAATGATAGAATCATTAAGGTTGGAAAAGACCTCAAAGATCATCAAGTCCAACTTGATCAACCCACACCACCTAACTCACTAAACCATGTCCCTAGCACCATATCTACATGTTTCTTGAACACCTCCAGGGATGGTGACTCCACCACTTCCCTGGGCAGCCTGTTCCAATGCCTGATCACTCTTTCAGTGAAGAATTTTTTTCTAGTATCTAGCCTAAACCTCCCCTGGTGCAACTTGAGGCCGTTTCCTCTTGTCCTATCACTTGTTACTTTAGAGAAGAGGCCAGCACCCACCTCACTACAACCTCCTTCAGGTAGCTGTAGAGAGTGATAAGGTCTCCTCTCAGCCTCCTCTTCTCTAGACTAAACAACCCCAGCTCCCTCAGCCGCTCCTCATAAGACCTGTGCTCCAGACTCTTCACCAACTTCGTTGCCCTTCTCTGGACCTGCTCCAGCACCTCAATGTCCTTCTTGTGGTGAGGGGCCCAAAACTGAACACAGGATTCAAGGTGTGGCCTCACCAGTGCCGAGTACAGGGGCACAATCACTTCCCTAGTCCTGCTGGCCACACTACTTCTGATGCAGGCCAAGATGGTGTTGGCCTTCTTGGCTACCTGGGCACAC
>NW_010127639.1:0-4929 GCF_000699245.1 Pterocles gutturalis | reverse complement strand
TTTGTTTGGGGTTTTTTGGTTTTGTTTTTGGTAAATAAAACAACTATCTTCAGTGTCTTCTACTTAAATTAGCTTGTGGAACAGAAATGACAACAGGTTAGAGTTTTCAGCTCAAATACCCTGAATGCCTGCATACCAGGCAGTTTCCTGGGTAGTCCTCACTAGCCTCAGTCCTGTTTGCTGATGTAAAGGAACTTGGTTTAATCCAAAAGCTAAACAATCCCAGACTCAGCATGCCAAATCCAGGTCCATATGGAGTGTCCAGCCAAGGGCAACAGGAAACAGCACCAGAGAAAGGTCTGGAGAAAAGATGTTACTTAGATCCAGAGTCTATTCATGAGACAAGGCTGGAGACAAGCTACAACCTATGTCCAGAGGATCCATATAAGTAATTAGCTGTCTACAGTACAGGGCTGTAGATCCATAGATCTAGCATCTGGGATGCTAAGGCAGAGATAGGGACAGAGATGAGGCTACACTAGGTGTCCAAAGTGTCCATCCAGGCAACAGGTCTGGAGAATCGCATGCCTACAACATTGCTCAGGTCAGGACTTGATGACCACGCCTGAGCTGGAACAGGGTCCTGGGCCAGTGAACTCCGTGACCATGCCTGAGCTGGAACAGGCAGGGGTGGGAGGAGGCTGAAGTGGAGGCTGAGCAGAGAAACTGACTGTTTTCAGTGCCCTCAGGGACAGAAGCCCTTCTTCCCCCTCTCCCGAGACAGTGTTGTCCTGCCATCTCACAGGGGTGTGGGCTCAGAAGGGACATGCTGTACAGTGTTGTGATTGCTATGGGGTGTCAGTGGTCTGTTTCAGGGGATGCAGAGGTGGGGCAGGGAACTGGAAAAGGGACATGGCTCAGACTGGAGCTCAGAGCCAGGTCAGGTTCACAGCAGTGCCATGGTGTTAAAGCAGAGCCATGGCAAGAGGTACTTGGGAGTGGGATGGGGAACATGGAGTTGATACAGAAACAGGGCAGAGTCTTGAAGCTGGGACAGGGACATGACACTTGGGACTTGTGTCAGGACCATGTCAGAGACGACATATGGCATTTGGAGCTGGGCAGGTCATCAAGGTTGTTCCTGATGTGCACTTTGGGGAAAGAGGGTGGTATTCAAGCTGCCCCTGAGGAACCCTGACTCCAGGGAGGACTGGGGTGAGAGGACTCATTCAAGAGCCTGGGTCTGGTCTGTAGTTTGGCCCTATGGAGAGATCAGAGCTCAGGCCCAGGCTATGCACCTACGGGAAACCATGGGAGCAAGGCCCAGCGCTGCTGTGGAACAGTTCCCATGGTGTTTGTCTCAGAGACCTGAACTGGCTTCCAGGACACAGCCAGGGTTGATGGCTCCCTCAGGGCTGAGCCAAGGACAGTGGAGACCCCAGAGGTGGCTGTACCCCCTGATGAACGCTGTCTTACAGGACTTTAGTGTGGCAGGCAGTACCAAAGCCAGTAATGAGCCCTACCAACAGCCCCTGACACTTTTGGTGAGCATTGAGCCAAGGCTGGGGTAGGTTCGCACCAGGATCATGGAGTTACTAAATGGCAGTCTGAAGGGTCTGTCCAGGAGACACAGCTAGAGACAGGCACACTTACAATAGGTCTCACTAGGCCACAGTTGAAATGGATATCCTGGGCCCATGGGTAGACAGGGTGTGACAGACTCAGTTGGAGCTGACCAGGGCTATTAAGGTCTGTTTGGTCCACTTCAGACCCTGATGTGGATGTTACCCTCTACTTCTGCTTTGAGTTCACTGTCCATTACTGACATTTCTGTCGTGCAAAGATTTTTCTACAGGCAAGTGGATTTTCCCATGGACAAGTCTAGGTTTGCTTTTTGCCTTCAAAACTGAAATCTCAGGTATGTTAGTAAGAACCATTGACTCTGCAGCTTGTGACAGCATGTAAATTATAGTTATTGTAACATCTATGAACATCTCTGGTGCACTAAAACACTTTTAAAATCAGTTGTAAAAGCAGAACAGAATGTGAGCACTCTTCTGACCAAGAGCCTTGGAACTGGTTCAGAATTGGTAGCTGGGTGACTTCCAGATGAGAGCACTGAAAATATAGACCCTGTCCACAAAGATTTCCAGACAACTTGGCAGAAACTTGACAAGTACACTTCTGCTAGTAATGTAAATTTTCCTGCTAAAAGTTACAACTTCTGAATTAGTAAAGTGAAATTTAACAAAGTAGAGAGAAATATGGTCTTCCCAGAAAGGTCAAAGGAAAACTGGATGAAAGCTGGATGAATTCTGTAAGTTCAAAGATGCAGTAGTGAAGCTGGCAAGAATATGTTCAAAGTCCAACAAGCACTTTTATTTTCTCTTTTAGCTCCAACATGCAATGTTGAAACTGGCTGGAATCCTGCCTGCTACCATATAATGAAGGCTTCCTGTAAAGCTTAGGCACAGAAAGGCTATCAGAAATATCAAATTTGGATAAAGATTTAGCTAAACTGGGATACACTGGAAAAAAGGTAATTAGGGATGGATTTCTTGAGAGAAGAAAAGGCTGGAGAGAGGGAGGGATCAAAGCAGATCACAGAAGTACAAGCATGGAAAATGGAGAACAGGGGGGAACAGAAGGGGCTAGTTCTGTGTAAACAAGCTGCTGACCAGTACACTTGCCTGACTGAGCCCTGCACCTGATCACTCTAGTCTTCTTATTAAATTACATTGTTCGCTATTTTCTGTGCTATTTCACTATCTGTTCTCTGCATGTATGTACCTAGATGCTAGATCCTGGAAACGGGGACTCAGATTACAGGGAGCCTGTAGGTCAGGGATGCCTGTAGCCATAGAGGCTGGAGTTTATTTTCCACTAGGGAGTTCCTCTGTGCATATATGTGTTTTCACCAGTGAACTACAAACTTGAGTAGTGGACGAAACGACAGCAATGGCTGGCTGTGTTCATGTATGTGAGAGCTGTAGGTGTTTATGTGGGTGCCATGACAACACTGCTTTCTGTCTTTGTTAGTTTTTGTGGACCGACATGCTGGTGGGGAGTGTGTGTGCATATGCATGCATGCACCTCTCCAGCTGCATCTCTAGAATTCGAATTCATGATCAGTCTTGCTATTGCCCAGACCTGTCAACAGGAACAGCAGCAGTCACAATCATCAGACTGAGATGGGAGAAACCTCCTGGGTCTGACAGTGCATAAATTTCAGCTCCAGGGGCACAGGAGGGCAGAATCTCCACAGCCCAAAGTCCAATGCATATGGCAACTCCCTTGACAGGGTTTGTTTCTGACAGTCTGCTCTAAAAACTGAAGGAACTGTATACTCAGACAACAAGATAAGGTCTGAGATTGTCAGCAAAAGTCTGAAAACTGGTAAGACAAGGAAGATACGAGCATTTGTTTAAATGGCGTAAGTAAGCAATCCAAGTGCCAAAGAAATTTTCTCATGAAGTTTTGTCATGCTTTCACTCAGCACACCTATGTGCATACAGCACTGAGCACACCAAGAGAAGCTGTAGTGCTTAGCCAATCGTTTGTCAGTGTTAAGTGTTGTCACACTCTGATTAGTTAATTTAATTTGACACTTCTAAATCGACCCATGTATAGACTGTGAAGTCTTGGCTATCAAAGTTCATTTTACTATATCCTGAGTTTCTTAATAGTATGAGAAATATCCCCTTCTCTCTCCTTGACTGTGATATTTTCCCACATATCATTTCCAACAGATCCCCTATGGCTAGCGAAAAGTACAAATGAAGAACTTCAGTATGGATGAAACCTAGCAAGTCCAGAGCTAATGTCTGGGTTCAGTAGGCTGACAGCTCCCTGTGGACTTGCCAGGGGGACCCCAGAGGGTCTGTCAGGGCAGAGCCCTTGCAGCTTGGACCTGTCCCACTGCCTTGGAGGAGCAGAGCAGCTGGGGGCACCCCAGGGCAGCTCCAGTCTCAAAAATCGGGTACCATTCTGGGGATGGGGGTGGACCGAGGCTGGGCTGGGACATAGGCCTGCAGGTGGGCCTGGTGCAGTGGGGCCTGTGGCTGGGGTGGGCAGGGCTGTGGGAGCTGGAGACTGGCCCTGCTGCAGCATGGCTGGGGCAGGGGCTGATGGACCCGGGGCCTGACCTGGGGTCCCGGGCCATGGGCAGTTGTGGGGAGCCCTGGGGGCCTGCGCAGAAACAGCCAGGCCTGGTGGTGGCTACAGGGCCTTGTCAGCTGAAAGCTGAATTTAAAATTTGAAATTTAAAATATTTTGAGTTTCTATGCTTTATCAGAGTATTGTGTTGCACTTCAATGCTTTTCACAAATTGAGTTTGATCAAGCATATTCTGATTAAGCAGAGGAGAAATATATGAGATTTCTTGATTCCTTAATGTGTTTTCTGAATAAAATGGAAGAACACTTTCTTATACATTGTTACAGACACCAAGGGACTCTTTGTATCATTCCACAAATTTCATCTTTCCATAGTCTTTCTTTACTCTTGATCTTTACTACTACTGTAATTCAAATTTGAGACAACATGCCATCCATCATGTGAGACTGCTCACTATAGAATAGACTTTTTTTTTTTCCTTGGTAATATTATCAAATATTCCCCATCACTCATCAGAGCTGAAGTTAAGGTTCTGTCTTATGTGGTCTGTGAGACAGAAATAGACTGTGTTATGGGAGATGGATGAGCATGAAACCTGCTACAGATTTTACAGGAATGATTGTTCTTAGTTGGAGGGCACTCAGAATTCAAAAGATCAGTAAAAGAAGAATGGTATGTGAAGTGCATAGGCAATTTTCTGCATTTCTAATGACTGTACCCCTGAGGCTTTTATAGGGGAAATATAAAAATCTAGTTTTTGCTTGCTTTATTTTTCCATTGTGTTAAATATGAAAATAGCTAGTACCTAGTACTATATTCAAAAGTAAATGTTTTACAGTTTTTGATCATAGAATCATATAGAATCATAGAATG
>NW_010127638.1:0-6595 GCF_000699245.1 Pterocles gutturalis | reverse complement strand
CTGTGATTCTGTGATTCTGTGAAATATGAGATGGAGCTAGTATTACAGAACTACCAGAAAGGCTTATAAGAGCCATTACTAATAAACAAAATGTGGACTGCAAGACAGCTTTTGAGATGGTGTATACTGACTTTTCATTTGCATTTAGAAATCCATCAAATCCTATCTATTGAAACATTTTGCTTGAATTCAAGGTCTTGTTTCATTGGTGTTTAGTTTAGAGTAGATGCAGCTGGTTGTGTACACATTACTTGATGGCAATACATCACTGCTGTAAAAATTCTACTGGAAAAGCTGGGTCTGGAAAGATCACTGTGTTTTTTTTGTTGTTCTTTTGCAGTGGGTTTTTTGGGGGGGATTTTTTTTTCCACTTGGATTTTACAGGTAAGAAGATACTGCAGATTTTTGTTTGTCATTGTACCAGCCAGCTCAGATTAGAAGGCTTCTCATTCAACTCTCTTCCTATGTTTGGCTATTTTCCAGAGTTTGTCAGATGTGATCCTGCTGTGGTTTGTCTTTTTAAAATGTTAGGACTAGATTTCCTCTGTTTGCTTTCCATGCATTTATCTAACATTGTTTGACATTGTCAGTTAGAAAATAGAGCAGGCCAAACTTTCTTTTGCATCATTGTCCTTGCTCTGGGCTTCAGCTAATCAAAACTGCTGACTGGACACCCTAGAATTGTAAAATAGGCATGACCTACCTGTGGAAAGTGGAAAATTAAAATAGATATAGGCTTGTCTAAAGAGATTGTATTTTTTCCTAAATGGAAGAGCAGAAGGGTGTTAGAGGTAGACTGGACTATCCCTGCTGGAACTTTGCAGACCTCTCTAAAATATTTTTTCTTCTTTCTTAAAGGTGACGTATGCTGGCAGCAGAGTGCAACCATGGTAGCTTTCTACCTTGTACAAACTTGTCACAGCATGTGAAAAGGTAGAGTTTGTTGTTATTTTTTAACTAAATAATTTTTTAAAGTAATTTAAAGTAATTTTTTTGAACTAACACTTACAGGCATTACAGCGTTCTTATGCTTTTGTTAGCTTTTGCAGTAGCAATCAGTGGGGATTATTCTGCCTATTCCAAAACTGACATGGATGGGCAACTCAGGTTAAGTGAAAAGGGCAACAAAGTAGGCAATTGTACAGTGGTCATTTCATGTCTTTGACTGGATTTAACAACTAAATATTCTTGTCTTTAGTATTATCTCAATAATAAAGCCTTTTTTGTTTGTTTTGAAATATAAATTTTTTTTTTCTCTTAAACATTCATGGCATCACGTGTGTGTATAGGTACATAGATGCAATGTACCACAAAATTTTCTGTTGAGATCCTTAGCAGCTAACAAGCTTTAGAGGTGGCACTGGGAGAGGGAGCATTTGCTCTTAACCTGCTTGCATTTCTCCCTCTTCAGGCCCCTCCCACAAGTCCTTGTTTGTGCAAGACTTCTCTCACACATGCAAGCCTGAGATTTTTTCTTACTGTGCAGTAACTTATTTTTCCAGAAACTCAGCAGTTGTTATCTTTACAGTATTTTTAAGATGTGGGTTGGAGATGTTGGTGATAATACTGAGTCTGAAACTCTTATACTTCCACAAGAGAAACAAATGTGCATGTGGGCTCTTGTTAGTGGTAAACATCATCCTTAGGCAGCTTGATGTTAAGAATGTTGTAGTAGTCCTAACTGGAAGACTACTGTACATCCAGGCTTTAGTGATCCACCTGAGCAGACACAGGTGTACGCTGTTCTGTACTGTGCTGCATTGTACTACACACATTACTTGGCCTTTAGGACTGCACTGTGCTGCACGTATCTCTTCATGTGGGACAAGCTTAGCTGGCTAATCATAATGGAATACTCTGTAGGCTGCACCAACTTGGCACTGATGGTGATGCCAGTGGCATGTATTTGTCATCAAGTGAAGCAAAGGGTTTTCATACAAACATCATTTTGCTCAGTAGTAAAAACATTAATAGAGTTACTTAATTCTAAGAAAATTCTGTAAAAACTCAACCACAATACCAGCAAACCTTACCACAGATAGTAAATCTGTGTAGCACACTATGTCCTTACCAGAGGTCCATCTAATGCTGTATCATCTCAGGGCTCCCACCATCAGAAAAATGGTAAAATTTTTAAAATGGTAAAAAAAATATGTAAAAATTTACCTCATACTGTCAGTGTTTCTTGGAGATTAATAAAATCTTTCTTGAAAGTGCCTTTCTGGTTGAGATTCAGAAGGAATGAGAACTTGCTGGTGAAAAACAAAAGTCCCCCTAGAAAGTGGGTTTTCTCTTAAGTACCTCTCTCTTCCTTAAAAAATAGAAGTTATGTCAGGTGAATTTCCATTGGAGAGTACTGAGCAAAAGCAGCTATGTGAAAAAGTAGCAAAGAGAGGAAGAAAGGTTTTAATTAAAAATTAACTCAAACTTGGAAATTTTAAAGGTTCTCTCCTACTTCTTTCTCATCCTTTATTACACATTGGGGTACTTTGTTGAGCAAAATTTTCCAGATCTCTGGTCATAAACCTTCCTCATATTCCAATCTGTTCTGTTTTGTTGTTGTTGCAAGGTAACATTTTGCAATTTAATGACAGCCATGGGCATCAGGTAATCCCAGATTCTCAGGAGAGAACATAACATAGCTGCAGCTGGAAGAAAACTTAGGTGTTAGTCACTATTTCCACAGGGAGAAGTATTTTGTTATATATCTGGAAGGTACAATAGGATAAAACATTACCTAGCATGTCTGGAAAGTTGTAATGCTAGCACATCAATGTATTTTCAGAGTGGCACATCCTGTTACCTCTCTGTTAGTGGCTTACTGCCCAAAGCTTCAGTAGATAAGAAAGTTTAGTGGATAATTTTTCAATTTATTCTATTGATATGGAAAAAAAAAAAAAAGAACTAACCCCTTCCTGATTTTCCTGTTAAAATTAGCTCCTTTAGAAAGGTTTTGAGGGTTGTGTTGCTATTTTTTTAAGTGTCTAAGTGGTAAAACATTTCAGTGTTAAGTGCTCAGGGGCCTGAGATCTAGTTTACAATAGGGAAAAAAGTAGAATATATTTATAATGACACAATCTAAATGCATGTATAAACATAAGACTGTTCTTTTATAGAAAACAGTAAACATAATTTTTAAATGGCCTTAGGAAAAATGAATGATTTGGTCATACAAAGAGAAGTTCCTAAGACTGGCTATGTAATGCAACGTTACAAACAGAGAAAAAGTACACGTATCTGAAGTCTTCAGTGCACTCTAATTTCAAGGGCTTAAGCATTCAGGAATATGTTTATGTTTAGGCTCTGATTTTTTCTGACAGTTTTGTTTCACCTTGTGACTGTAGAGATGCAGTGATAGTATCTGAAATTGAACTGATTTAAAAGTGACTGCCTGATTTGTGTAGTCTTTATGAGGAAGAAAAAAAATTGATTGAATTATGAGCATAAATTGCAGTTTCTTTCAGACGCAGTCTAAATTCTGCAGTAATCCTAGACTCCTTTTGGATATGTGGGTCAAAGACAGTGCTAGGCATTTTTTCAGTTGCAATTTCAAAATTTTTTGGAATCTGGTAGGTATAGAGAGGAGCCATGGATATCCTTGCAAAGGAACCTCTAAGCAGTTTGCTTAAGATGATGAGGTAGCCTGTCTGACCTCAAGCACTACACAGAGTTAAGAATAGCTATATTTTCCAACTGAAGTCTAGCAAGTAGCTCATTCTCTGCCTGGTTTGCTTTCCTGTACAAATCTTAACAACTACTATTAACTGATATATTTATTGTGTTTTCCTAATCAGAAGCTTTATAACATTGACCTTCATTAGCTAAAAAATTTGTTCGGGCAACAAAAGATAGGGATAATTAAATTACTTTTTCTCACTTACTTTTTGGAATTAAAGAAAAATTGCAACCTGATACACCGACCTATAGATTTGTGTAATTTTTATGCAGGAGCTGTCAGGGTATATTAGCAAATCCTTAATGTTGTTTTACAGGAAATAGACATGAAATACATTCTGGTGGTTTTCTGTATCTTTCCAGAGCTTAGACAAACTCTACACAGGAGCTGCATGTCCTAGCCGAAGCAGTTTAGGTTAGCTAATTGTACTATCAGGATTTCACACCTTTATTTAAAAACTTTTAGTCACTGGTGCTACAAGGAAATTAAAACCTGGATCCAAGAGATGGTATGTAGTGAGCAAAAGGAAGTGAGCAGAACAGGGTCTTACTCACTACAGGCTATGTGGAAAGTTTATGGCAAAGTTAAAACCCTCTGGAAAAAATATGAGTGAAGACTTCACAGACCTCTGACTTTCCCTTTAGCAGAAGTCAGTAGAGCATTATTCTTGTTCTGCTTTTCTGCAGTGTAGCAGCCATAGAGAGGGGAAGATTGTTTTGTTTTTGCTGCAGGATTTTCCCAATCCTTCCTTGTCTTTAACCTTTCCATCTTGTCTGTCACTGTCTGTTGCTCTTTCACTTCCTCCTCTGTGGACTAAACCTCCTTCATTTGGGTACTTCTCTTCCAGAGTGGACCAGGCCACAGGCTGACTATGCATGACATTTTCTTGACTGGGATAATGGGGGATCAGATATGCCCCTGGACAATGTGTGACACAGCCATTCTTACTGCTATTTTTGTATCTGGATATGAAAATATCATGCTACTATACAGGGTAATCCTTGCATCTGCTGGCATTTCATTCCAATCTTCTGAGCCAGAGACTGTCATATTATTCTGGTTTCACTTGCAGTAAAGGATGGAAAGTCAGAGATGGAAAGTAATTTTTTTTTTTGACGATGCCCACAACAGGGTACAGTGAACATCTTTTTACTGTTCACTGTTCTTCATTTCTTCCCCTAACCCTGGAGATGATCTAAGATCTTTTTAGTTCTTTTGGTACTTCTGTGAGCTGCTTGAAAACTCACTAAATGACAATCTAGGTTCTGTCCCAGCACCCTTCTGCACATCGTTATTAATCTTTCAGGCCATTTATTTCTAACATTATGAGAAGCAAAAAAGGTAATTTTCTGAAAAGACTTCTTACAGGTTTTCTTGAGCAACAAAATAGTTAACATTTATAGATACTTTCATAGAAACATTGTATTTATTTCATTCAGCTCTATGTTCAATGCCTATAAATTTCTTGTCAGTATTCTTCCAGGGTCTCTTTAAATTCAGATAAAATCTCTTCATTGCTCTAGATGTACATCAATGTTTTACTTTTCTCTCTTTTTTTTTTTTTCCAGATAC
Organism: Pterocles gutturalis; assembly: GCF_000699245.1. Classification (NCBI taxonomy): domain Eukaryota; kingdom Metazoa; phylum Chordata; class Aves; order Pterocliformes; family Pteroclidae; genus Pterocles; species Pterocles gutturalis. The sequence continues at coordinate 1,347 of NW_010127638.1, read as the reverse complement.
CCATCCCCTAGAAAGTTAAATAAGTTTGTATTAAGTGTATTGATTTCAAAACAATATTTGAGGACTTATCTTCTTAACTTTGTCTCTAGCGTTCATAATTTCCACATCAGAAGCTGAGAACTTGATACTTTTCAAAAGAAGGATTCACCAAAAGAACTAGAGCTAAAGAAGGCATTGTTTCCAAAACAGTTAGCACAACAGACTGATGGGAAGTGCTGAGACTGCATATCAGCTTCACCGGAAATTTATTTGCTGTTTGTTTATGTGCTCTTCCTTGATTTGGGCAGTAAGAGTCTTTCTTCATGTTTTCAGCTCTGGGATGTCAGAAAAGCTGGTTCATGCATCCTTAATCCTTCTATTGCTGGAAAAAATAAAATAGGCTTACCCTGACATAATGAATTGTTAATCCTTTTTCCTGTAGTTGTTAACGGTGAGTCTTTGTTTACAATTGAATTATCTGTATGTCAGATGTGATGAGGACCTAAGGTCTTGTGATCACCTGTCACCTATTTTCATGGTTCTGGACAAAGACATAATGCAAGAATAATATACAGAAAATAGATTTATTTTATTTTTTTTTTAAATTGAGTCCAGTAACTCTGTGTGAAAAATATCTGTCTCTATTCTTGTACGTAACAATGTCTTGTTTTCATCTGTAATAAAACACTGACAAGTAGTCTGGGCCTCACTCAGTGAGCTACTAAGTCCTATGGAATGATGAGAGGGAAGGGGAGAGTCAGGTCCATTAAAAATGAATAAAAATTTTGCTCCTGTTACAAAGAATTAAACATTTCTAAGCATTTGAGAAAATGTTGACAGTCATTTTATTTTGAAAAGTCAGTAGGGCAATATAGCTATTGTTGACAGCAGGAAGTGAAACTCTCAAGAATGTTGTCCTGGGTTAAGTAGAGACAGAGTTAACTTCCTTCATAATAGCTAGTAAGAGGCTGTGTTTCGGATTTGTGCTCAGAAGAAAGCTGATAAAAAGTGATGTTTACAGTTGTTGCCAGGATCTCAAGGTCTTTCAGCTTCCCTGCTCCCTGCAGACGGGGGAGGGGGGGCTGGGAGGGAATACAGCCTCGGATACACAGCCTAGGATTTGATCTTAGGTTCAGATTGAAACTTAGAGTAGACAATAATCTGTTCTATAACATACACATCATGCCCAGTATATAGGTGAGGACCCTCCGGTCCTCCCCCCACACCCCAGTCAGCTCTCAGTCTGGGACGCTCGGACTGTTATCTCCATTCCGTGAGTGTCAGGACTCTCCCTGCTCCAGGATCATTAGCCGGGAACAGGCTGAGCCTTTGGGCATTGGGTGGCAGGGCAGTATCACTGTGTATCAC
>NW_010127637.1:0-13950 GCF_000699245.1 Pterocles gutturalis | reverse complement strand
GTCCTCCTTATTTCCTTTTTAAAAATGAGGGTTATGTTTTCCCTTTTCCAGACTGTGGGAACTTCACCAGAGTGCCATGACTTCTGAAATATGATGGATAGCAGTTTGGCAAATTCATCTGCTATCCATTAGATACATTCATCCTGCTCCCTCAGGACCTGTGGATGTATCTCGTCAGGTCCCACGGACTTGCACACCATCAGGTTCTTTAGATGGTCTCGAACCTGGTCTTCTCCTACAGCTAGCGTGATCTTCTTCTGAGAGAGGCTGTTCCTCCCTTACAAGCTCTGGTAATCTGTCCTGGGAAGACAAAGGTAGTCCAAATACATGACAGACTCTGTGCTGGCTGATAAGAGAGTTTGTATTAATTGTGCCAGCCTTACAGGCTACCCAGCTGTACTTGTGATAACCTTATTTAACTTGCGTTCTTCTTCTCTTCCCTCTTTTTCCTCTACTTGCCCAACCACAGCATAAGGCATGTTACGCTGAATGAGTCAAATTGTTTCAATTTCTTTTCAAAAGAGAAATTTTTTATTAGTATGATGACCTTCCTAGTAATCCTTTCTCATGCACATTCCATTTTGAATTGCTTTCTTAAACACATTTGGATAGAACTGTATTTCAGATTTTGTTTCAGCAGAACTGTTTTTATTTCCTTAACTCCTGAGGACGTGCCTTGTGTCAGGCACCTGAAGATTGCATTTCTCACAACAGCAGTACCATGGTGGCTTGTAGATCGTCCTGAAATAAACTGCTACATTTCTTTCCTTCTACTTCTTTTCATCTTCATAGGATGAACTCCTAAGCCCTAGGTGAAATTATTGATGTTAGTCCTTGAATGACTTTGCACTTAAAAGTATTCATTTTCAACCCAGACTTACGTGTTTCTCAGCCATCCAGCTTTTCCAAGACAATACTCCTTACCATTTTGAGATGCTTCTCAATATTATATCATTACTGTATTTCATCAGTGTGCTCATACTTACTATGGCTAAGTTGTTAATGAAAATGTGAAATACAGTTGGCCAAAGACTCATCCTTCCTTACTGGTATTCTTGTCTTCTCTGTAAACAATCTTTTATAGGCCTTATAATATTTTTACTACTACTGAAGTTCTCTAGTTTAATAATTTCACGTGTGTCCCTGTGAGATGCTTTAATTAAAGTCCAAATAATTGAGACCTATAGCATTCCCTTTGAGCAGAAAATGAGGTTCATTAGCAAAAAGATAGTGGTTTGATGCAGTATACACCCATGTACTCTGTTACATTTCCTTTTTTTTTTTTTTTTTTTTTTTTTTGGCAGGTGTTTTAATTGTTTTTACCTTCAGAATTTGTTTCAAAGTATCTTCTATCTTTGCAGTCAGACTATAAGGCCCAGGCAACTTTTCTCTCATTAACTAAAAAAACCTGAATTTGCTGTTTTCTGTCTACTGTCACAAACTTAGAGAGGTATAAAACATTTGCTGCTCTTTCTATAATTTAGGTTCTTAATTTCTAGGGTGGCAATTATCTGGTCTGTCCAATTTTAACTGCATTTTCTAATATGTTGTTTGTGATAATTTCCACTCCTGTAGAGTTTTCATTTCTCTTAATATTCCTCTTTCTGCCTTATGATAGTCTTGCATTGCTGTGGCCTTGTTTACCTTATTCCTTTTCCATACACTTAAACTACCCACGAAGACTACAAGTCAAGTCTCTTCTGTTCTTGTTACCTCTCCTCTAAGCCTAACACTTGTCTTACCAGTCACGCCAGGCTTGATTCCTAAAGGTTAGATGTGCCATATACTCAGGGAACTATCCATCTGTCAAGAAGGGTCCTGTGCCTATGAATATTTTCTAGGGATTGGACATCCAATATCTTTCTCCTGGTGCCAGTTCTTGAGGCTCACGTTGATCTTGAGTGTCTTGTCCTGTTTCATCTTCCTTCTCTAGGGATAAGTTGTAACCATTCTTGTTAGAAGCTGTTTGCCATAAGAGGGATGCTTGTAATACAAATGTACCATTGAGTGGAAGGGATTAGGGCTTCTCACTTTTTATCTCCTGTGAAATAAGTAGCCTGGAAATACAGGAGTAGTTTCTCAAGGGATGACTCTTCTACACTCAAAAAGAAGATTACTACTGAATGGATTTCTTTCAGGTGCTTCTCTGAGTATGCCTGCATATATGAAGTACCAGCAGCTGTATTAGCCAAGAGATAGTGTTTGTTTTGAGTCTGACAGACATATAAGAACATGGAAACTTATGATTTTGTATATAATAATTGAGAGATGTAACCTTGCCTCAATGTTGTAGAAGAACACACAGTGTTTTTGCAAGTTGCCTAAAAGTTATCGGCATTTATAACAATTTGTAGGTTGCAGTTGAAAGCAGTGTTTTCCTTGGCTTTTAGCACTGTGTGGTCTGTGATGTATTAAAAAAGCTGGAGGGCAGCTTGTGTTACAACAGCAGGATCTTACGGCAGCTAGATAAATCAGAACAACTTATACTACAACACGAGGGGAACCTTGAAATTAGTCCTCTTGCATACTAAAGACCCAGGTTTATTTGCTTTCTCTGGGCAGAAAAATACAGATAGGAAAGTGCCGACATCCATCGGAGATGATCCAAGTCCTCCGTAACACATTGCAGAGGTGGTGGAGTGGCAGAGTGTAGCACACACAGGTACCACTGTTAGGATTCAGGGATTCAGAAAGACAAATACATTTTCTTTATTTTTCTTTTTCTTTTTTAAAATCTTTTTCTTGAGGGAATGTGTGCCTGTCAGTTGTTTGTCTTTGCTTGCTATGCATCACTTGTGAAGACCCAGATTCTGTTTCTCAGAAATCAAGACCGGACAGAGCTGAGATTTTGCTCATACTGATAATTCTCTCCCTGGAGGATTGTAACCAGGTGTCAGGGGACTATTTTTATAGATCATAAAGATTTTTCTGATAACACGGGCTCCCAGTGGAAAACCAGATCATTAGATTTGTTTATTTTTTTTTTTATAGGAATGTCCTTACAGTTGCTTGTAAGGAGTTTCTTTCAGACCAAAGTAAGGAGATGGGAAAGTTGTGGCTGGAGGAGGTAGATAGGAAGGAAAGGAGAGGTCATAGGCATATACAGAATAGGCTGTGTGTTTTTCTACATGATGTACTGAGTTATTCTGTTATTAGGACAGAAGACTGGAAACACTTTCCCCCGTTCCAGGCCAGAGCAATGGGCACTGGGCTGTGGAATAATCCATTCCCCTGGGTATAAATATTCAATGTTTTCTATAGAGCCAAAGGAGCTCCATCAAGAGAGACTAACAGAGATCCATCACAGAATTGTCAACAGCTTGGTGTTTGGTTTTAATGATGTATTCTGAAGTTCAGACTTACAGTTAGACATTGGAAAAGCAGAGCTCAGGCACATGCCTACATTAGCCTCTGGTTTTCATGACAAACCACGTAAGTTTTTTATGATTTTTTGAAAGCACTATGAGGACTTTTTAAAATAAATTTTTTTAAGATTTCAGGGTCTTGTGAATAATGTTTTCCTTTTATTTTAACCAAGGTCACGGCCGCCTTGTCTTGAAAGAGGAGTTTAGAGTTGGTCTTGATATGAGAAAGGATGGTCACAGCATAGGAAAAGTGGCAATGTGTTGGTCTGTCTCTAGAGAACACCTGTACATTCCAGTGCTTCTGAAATGAAAATACACATGGACACATTATGTTAATTTTCTGCTTGCTTGTATGAGATTAAGTGAGCATACAGTTGAGGTCAATTACAACAGTCCCCAGTGACATCAGAATCTTAGTTTTCTGATCAGATTCCACATGATGTTACTTCCTGTAGAAGAAATGTTTCACAGAGGTCCACCCTCTCTTCTTGGCACATCTGACTAGTTTTTTTTCACATGGCTGGGAAATGAAAATGCCTTTTGTCCGAAAGAGCTTAATTTTAAAAATAATTACCAAATAATTTGAATTTAGAGCAAGCTGGATGAAGCGCTTGTCAAAAAGGGGTCAGTGTAAAACTTGTAAGGCTAATACCAAACTTTTCTTCTGAAACCTATTTCTCATTCTTCTGCACTATCTTCTCTAGTTGTCTTCTTCTCTGTGCTCATTTCCAGTTATTAGTGTCTTCTAGATAGATGCTACTGGTTTAGAGACAACTACCTGGGAGTTTTCACAGATTGCTCTTAATATAGCAAATGTATTTTACAGATTGTCAGAACTAATCTATCATGGAGTGAGTCTTCACTTCCAAAAAAATATATTAGTATTGTGAAACAAATTCTGCCTCCAGATATGTCTGTGAGTTTGCATCCTTGAGGGCCATTCTGCCTAGGCTTTCATTTTTCAGGGTCATTCCCAATCTTCCTTCCATGACTTGCTTGCACCAGTGAGTCAGCAGGATTCACTCCTCTCTCCCAGGAAGATCAGCGCTTGCTTAATGCAGTGAGTTCACAGGCAAAACCAGACATTTGTGTCGTTATGGATTAACCTCAGAAATAGATTCAATTGCGTGGTGCCATAAGTAATTTATTTCCAAGGACGGCCTTTCTGTGCAAGCAGGGGACTGTCTTCAGGTACTGGACAACCATCTCTTCCATGGAGAGATTTAAAGTCCAACTTGTGTTCTTTAATACGTATGAAAACGGGGAGTAGGTCAGGACCGAGCAATGAACTGAGGGTTTTCTCCTAAATCCTGATAAATGCTTGGAGTACAGCCTAGGTTTTCTGATAACTTCATGGCTGTGAATATTGATCCTGTAGTGTTTTGTGTTCCGTAATCACTACAGCTTGAGCAAAGTATACAGGAGCTCTAGCTCTCTTCAGAGTGGAACTGTTACTGCTTTGATGATTAAATAACTTTTTTTTTTAATTTTTTTTTTTTTTTTTGGGCATTTCAGTCCAGCTAGTTAAGTCTTATGATCTAATTAACATTTGGTATTTGATAACTCCAGAGACTATCAGAATCTCTTAATTAAATATTTTAGAGACAAAATGTCCTGTCTGAGAATTAAATAAAATTTGCTAAAACAAAACAATTTTACTTCTATTCATCACTGTTTACATTCTAGTTTATTCATTAATGTTTAATGCACAGAATGAAAACTTAATAACCCCAGCATGTAGCATTTCATTTTGTCCTGATCTGCTCTTTGTCTTTTTTTTCCTCTTTAATTTCTTGGGCAAAAGTTGACAGTCAGAAAACGTTCCCCATTTGCAATTGTCTGAAAACCTTGGGAATGACTGAGCAATAATCCCAGGCAACAAATAATTTTCTGTCTGTCTTAATGAATGTCACAGTAGAGATAATGACCATTGCTCATATATCAGTGGATTGTGTGCCTGAATACTTTGCTGGCTCATGCAGTTATTCCGTATTAGTGTACAGAGTACAAGGTGATCAATAGGATTTATGAGAAAAACTCTTCACCTCCTTAGAGTGTCATTTGATAATTTTGCCTGCCTCTGACTAGTATACCAGAGTGACTGGCTAGTTGATACATTATACGTGTCATTTCATAATAGTTATACTTTTTTTTAACAATTTGATACTGATCTTTAGCAGATTAAATTATAGAGAGCTCAGGCTATTCAAGTCTGAGATTTTAGTTTAGGACCATTCTTCGTTTTACTTGTCACGTACAGTGAGAAAAAATAGAAAATATTCCGGGTAACAGGAAGCACCTTTTGCATCAGCTTCTCAAGAACATAAGTGAACCAAAAAGCAGCTATTAATGTATCTCTACTTTTTTATCCCTGTTCCTTTTTGGTGGTAGGGCTTAATTCTCTGTATTCAAGTTGAGGGAATTTGGCCCTGTGGCTTGCTGCTTGAGGAAAAGTGGTGAAACCAGTTTGTTTATTGTAATGACAAAGGGAATATACTTTTCAGACTTCCGTCGGACTTTGGTTTTGTCCTTGTTTTGCACAGGATGCCTTTTGAAGAAATTGTTGTACACTTTTAGTGTCATCAGTTTGCAAACAGCATGTTGATTTGCTTTTCTGCAAAAACAAAGGACAGAATTTTCCTGTTGAGAGAGTATGTGAATGATAAACTTTTGATAAGGCAGAAATGATAATTGGTGCTGGAGGAACAGAACCCAATCTGCTCTGTGTTCAAACTCAGCATCCGTCGTCGTTGTGCCTGGCTGCCCCTTGAAATTATAAATGCAGCATCTTCTCCTTCAGGAGAGAATGAAAGTTGGTGCTTTCTACTTTTCAGTGGAGTTATAATGAAAAAGCTGAATGGGGAAATGGACTTACATGTTGCTGGGGTTTTCTGTATGATCTTCTTTAGTGGTAAATTCAATTTTTACCATGTAACTTCTGTTTTCTGCTCCCCCACGTTTCCTTATTGAGCTTGACATTCACTTCTACCACTTAAGTCAGTGTATCTGACTCCAAATGCAACTCAGCAGCACATTCACAAGTCAGAAGGAGCCATTTTTACTTCATCTTACTTTGGTTACTATTAAAAATAATTTCTCATTTCCTTCTGTCTTTCCAGCATCACGTCTCAAAAGAATATAGGATAAGGAAATGATATAATGTTCCTTGATGCCTCCTTGGCTTCAGTGGAAAGGGGAAGCTTGAAAGTGGATTTTCTCTTTTTTTTTTTTTTTTTTTTAAATATAGATATGTGACCACACAACATTGTTCATTGCTGGCTATCGCTGATACTGGTCAGAGTTTCCTTTGAACTTTCTTTGAAACAGTAAAATAATTTTAGTCATTGTGCAATTTATCTACTCATTTTATTATGATGCCATGAAAATTAAGCAATGTGCTTTTCTACTTTCCCTGCAGATGCATGCGCACACTCCTCCCCACCAGCAAATTTTTTCAGGCTGATGAATAGAGTTTATTTGAACTTAATTCAAAGAAAATATATGGGAAGAGTACTATTAGCAATGCTACTTGCAAGTGCAGCTGAAACAATGCATGAACTTTTCTAGGTCACAGTTTTTTGCTTTTGCTTCCACTCTAATGTCTGAAAAGCAAAAACACAAACCACAGAGAGAAAGGCTGGTACACAGGTGCAATAGTTGCTATTGAAGCGAAAACATGGAGCGGTTTTTGTGGTAGTTGCCATAGCAACAAGATCATTTACAGAACATAATCCCATTAGGAGAAAACATTTTTAAACTGAGCTAATTGTACATGAGTTTATATTGCTCCAGAACCTGTTTTTAGAAGATTTCGTTTTTAGGATACTAATAAAAGACTGATTAAAAGCATTACACATTGTCCTAAATTGCCTACAGAAAGAGAGGAGATAGGAATTATGTAAATTATTGCAGGTATCCTTAGATTGAACTAGTATGATCAAGTAAATTAATTCATGTGCTCTTTTCTGTATTAAAAGTCACGAGATAGCAGCTGTACCTATATTATAGTATCAGCTTGGTCAAATTGCGGTCTTTACAGAAGTATTCCTCAAGAGAATTCCTCAAGAGAGAAATACTTTTCCATTAGAGACCGTATTCTTTCAGTTAGAGTTACATATATGTCCCTTTTTAAAGAAATTTTGGTAAAATTTCCTCTGCACTGACTTGTACACTAAAAGGTGCAGAAAGTCAGTTGATAATTGACTGCAAGCAAGCTAATGGATTGTAAAAAAACAGGATAATTAAAACTAGGATGAAATGTAGCATCTGTGGGAAGGCAGAGTCAGATTCAGGAAAAAAAAAAAAAAGTAAAAAAAGGAGTGCTGAGATCTGGGATTTCCAGCTAAATATTCTAAGAAGTCATGCTCAAAAGTATGTCCTTTGTATTTTAGCCTTGCTTCAGAGAAATGTTGCTGCTACATACCCGTGTAATAGAACTGGAGATACTGTTAATGGTTAAACAGCAGGATTTTACCTATTGAATGATAGCTGATGGGAGCATTCTGCTTAGTAAGGCTTCTGGCTATCAGCCCCATTTCCATTCAAGAAGCGATCTGTGGAATTCATTGGCACCGTGAGTCAGGGCGGTCAAGAACTCAGAAAGTTTCAGAAGGGATTTGGATATTGTATAGCAGCTAAAAATACCTGCAGTTACACAATACTGGTGATTTTGCCTCTTTGTCTCCTTTTCTATGCCCCTCGTCTCCACATGCAGCTATCTTCAATTTCTGTTCTGTTTACACCTGGAGCAAATGGGATTGATGCTGTGGGAGGCACAGGGTGGTCTACATGGACGCAGCCTCTCATGCAGTACAGCAATCCTTTATATAGGATAAAATCACAGAATTGTGAGCTTGCAGTATGTAGGCTCTTGTCTAAAACTACCAGAGGCCTGGAAGGTGGTAAATGTGGTGCAGGTCTTTAAGAATTTTTAAGGGCTTTTAATGGGTTCCAGAAAAGATCATGGGAAGTACAGGATGGGAAATGTGATGTCTATACCAGGATAAAACAAAAGGAAATGCTATAATGAATGCAATTAGGTGATCCATTGTTCAGTTGGAAGCTGGAAACTTGGCTTTTCCTTAAAAAACAAATAATTAAAAACCAGATCAGCCTCACAAGCTTTCACATCAATAGCCGTGTGGACAGGGAGCTCCAGTTGATGCACTTCACCTGGAACACATGCCTTTGACATCCAAAAGGCAGTTAACAAGGTCCATCACTTAAAAAAAAAAAATTTAAAAAAAGGGAAATTAAGAAGCTGTGAAATAACAGGGAATGTTTTCCTCTTTATATAAATTACCAAAAGATAGGAAATAAATGAGGTAAAAATCACTGCTGCTTATGGAGATGTTATCAGTGAGGTTCTGCAGGGAACTGTGCTATTGAGCATATATCTAAATGACCTAGAAAAGGTACTGAACAATGTTATGACTAATTTTTCTAATTATACTAAAACACACAAGGCAGCAAAAAAGAAAGCTTACTGGGGAGAATTGCAGGCGGGCCTTATGAGACTGTGGCTGGGCTAAAATGGTAAATGAAATTCTATAGAAGTCTAAACGGATGTATAGAGAAAGCACAATCCTAGCCTTACACATAAAATAAAACATCTTGTTCAGAAATGATCCTTGTAAATCAGAGCAAGATCTTGGAGTTATAGATGTAGAGGTTAAAAAGCTAAGCAGAAGAAAATAGAAATTATGGTCTTTAAATGACTCAAAGCTGAGACAGTATTCAAGGAGTGTTTCATCTGCTTGTGCTTTATAGTTTTTCTTGGGCAGTTGCTTTTTGTTGGAGATGGAACGTGGATCAAGATGCATCCTTGGTCTGTTCCCTGTAGCCATCGTTAGTCTAAATTCTGAATGCCCTTTTTTCTTGATTTGAAAGTGTAATCATAGATTATATTTAAAATTCTCCCTTTGGTCTTAAATTCCTTTTCAGAATGAATGAATCTTCTTATGAACAGTTTTCAACTTGGTGAAGTAACTTTATGAAGTTTATTTTTCTCTTCTTTCTCTCTCTCACAAAACACCTGGTGCATTAGTAGGTGGGAGTATAGCCACAAATAGGAAAGAGAATATTTGCTGTACTGATGGGATTCAAATATTTGTCCTAAGTGGAAAACATGGAAAATATAAGTAAAGTCAGAGGAGGTTCCTTTCTCGTCTTCACAAGAATGTTATGGAAAAATTAGTGTAATACAGTTGAATTTCCAAAATACTTCAAGAGATTCAAACAACAGGTGGTAATATTTTTTTAAGCAGGCATTAAATGATAAAGCATAATAGAGTCTGTGTCCTGTCTAGAAGGGTTTTATGTAATCAATGAGATATAAACTATTGTAGTGGCACCTGACTTATTTTTGTTATGATCTGCTACAGCCTTTCTCAAAAATTCTTCAGCTATATGTTTTGTGTTTTTAAAAAATGGAGCTGCAACTCTATGAAAGAGTAACTCAGTTCTAAACAAAATTTCTTTCTAGCTTTTTTTTTTTAAAAAAAATTGTTTCTAGGTTGCTGAAGCACCCCACTTGATATGTTAAAAATTAAAAATGAGGTGACAGGTCTATGGAAAGGAAGAAGTAGGAGTCTGTAAAACCTGTCATGTTTAGAACTGTTTTACCATAAAAACCAAGAGGTCCAAATGAGAACATGTGAAAGTAGCAAAATTAAATTGTTTAAATTAAAAATACCATTAAAAATTTTGTATATTTTCACTCTCCATCCTCTTTGAAATCTTGAAAATTATCACACTTTTCCCTAACTCTACTAGCTAATAAGTAGCATTTTGGACCAAACAGAATGTTTTCATTTCATTGTTCACTGCACATCATTAATCTGGTTCTTTAAGGCAAAAGCATAAGTGACTCTCTCTCTTTATTCTTTTTACTTCTCCTTTTCCAAATCAACTTAAATCTCTAAACCCTAAGGGTAGCTATTATGCCTGCAGTAACAAATATGCATTGCTTGCAAAACAACTTTGATTCTTGTTTCCATGGGATTTTTACTTTTTTTTACTCAGGTTTCTCTGGTTTTTGGTTTTTCTGCCAAATCATGTAATGCTGACCTGTATGGTACTCGATTGATTTTACTTGGTCATTAAAAAAAAAAAATCTTTAGACAAAATCATTTGAGTTTACAGCCTTTCCAGATTATGATGCTCAGTATGGTTATTGATAACAATAACATTTTACACAGAAATTAGGATAGCAGAGTGGTATTAACCCCTGCACTGCAAGTTGTTTAACCCTTAAGAGAACATGTCAGTGTCAGGGCAATTTTTAATGTCAGGCTGGGTCTTCTGTGTCACCATTTAAATACCACAAATGGTAAAATACATATTAGACTTCTGACAGCCTTCCTCAGAATGTTACAAACTGGCTGTGGCAGAGCCTGGATTTTGTATCCCCATGTCATCTGAAACACCTGGATTGCCGTAGCTTGCCAGGGCATTAAACTGCCCAGGCACTGAGATATTGCTCAAGAGGCAGCATAGCCTTCTGTGAATTTATTAAAACACTTCAGTTTCTAACTTTAGAGCTGTTTCAGGATGCGATTTTGTTTCCCACCATGCTTAAGTGATTGTTGTAGAAGGTTACCACTTCAAAGCATTGATGCTGTGAACATGGAAGTCGATGAATCCATCGTGTAAATTGTTATTAGGCAGGAGGGATCTTCATCTGCACCTTAAGGACTGACCTACATTCCTGAATGCTGAACCCAAGATAAGCTTTATCTTCAAGGTTATGGTAAAGTGTGCCTTTCATTCAGCACCTGCTCTAATGGGGTTTAATTCAAATGCTAAAATAGGGAAAAAAAATATTACATTCTTTTTAGCTTTTTGTAATCCATGCCCCTTGGTTGGAGGATTTTGCAGGTGGAGAATTAGTGCTGAGGTTCTCTCTCACTTTCAATTTCTTCCTGCTCCAACCACAACTGAGCAAAACCCACTGACTCCTTCGGACACAAGCCTCCATTGCTCTGAGACAAGGCATTTGGAAGGGTCAAGGCAGGGTGCTGATCCTTTTCTGTAACTTCGGGGATCACTTGCTAGACTTGTAGTGTTGCTTTCCGTACTGTCTCGGAGCCTGCTTCAGCTTCGGCATCGATTTAGGGACTGCGGTCACCTGAGCAGCCCCAAGTTATTTCAGATGAATCTGGTAACACGAGGTCCAGGGGGCAAAGTCACCTGCTGATAAGAAGCAAACTGGGCTGAAGAGCTGCACAGATTTATTGGGCAACACTTAGTAGACATGGCTTTGTTAGGATAAGGAGGCTTGGGGATATTTTCTCTTACAGCCTTGCAGCCCAGCTTCAGCAACCATCACTTGCTCAAGCAGATTCCACTATTTCTTCAATAATTTCCATATCATAGCTGTGGTATTTTCTGTGTTAAGGAACTATGTATTGATCCTTCTAATGCCTGATCATGGCTTGACAGAACTTCATTGGGTTTGTTATTTATGGGTAGTTTATGAATTTACAAAAGATTCGAGTTTTCCCATCAGGATGTTGTATGGCTCAATAGCATCCTTAGAAGGAATGTGTTGTCTTTTTAAATTGTGTTATGCAGTATTCATCAAAGTAGGGTGTTTTTTTTTAAATAAAATATGATCTGTTCTTTAATTGTCTCTCTGTAGTACTAAAGGTGGGAAAATAAAGTTTTACTTGTATGATTCCTGAATTTTGTTTCTAGAAAAAAGCTTGAACCATATACTATTCTGATTGTGAAATATTATTTTTACCGTTTTCCTCATGCATTTCCCTCTCAGCTATCTTTTCCTTGTTTCAGTTAAGATTGAGGGTAGAAGCCTCATAACCTGGAAAGCCTCCCTCATAAGATTTCCAGTCTAGTTTTGCATTTTGAAGCAAAATAAGTAAACTTAAAATTCAGTGATTTTAAAATTGGCCAAACCAAATCCAAGCCCCAAGTCTTATAAGGTGTCTGCATCAGTCTGTTATAATATTTTGGTTTCTACATTTAGTCAGGCAATTGTGAGCATGGAGCACCTCTACCTAGGAAGTCAAAATAATTTTCATATCTGTATTTCACATTCCTGTTTGGTGCCTCTAAAAATCTGTCTTTTGCTCTTTGTTGTGACTTCTTTTCTGTGCTGGATTTTTTCAGAGCTGCGTATCATGCAAAGTACTAGATATGGATTCTCAGAGTAAATTAAATTTCATCCTGTTGCCTCCCATTTCATCACACTAGCAGTGAGTGGAGCAGTCCAGAAAAAGGCAATGCTTACCTGCACAAAGAGGGAGGGGAGGGAAATAGAGATTTTCTCACTTACCCAAAAGAAGTCAACCTCAGGTGTCCCTTGCTGTTTCTGAAGCAGTAATTTTAAAGAAGATATAATTACTGAGTTCTGATATGAGTTGTGTTCTCCTTCCAAATGCTACGACAGGAACCCTCTCCAACACTAATGTGTAGGATCTGATGCCACATAATTATTCAGTCCATCTATTGTAAATCTGAAGCCTTAGTTTCTTTCTGTCTTTTTCTTAAGTTGTTAAAAAGATACAAATGATGGAAAAAAGTCTTTCCTCTCTGCTTGAAGTTTGAAAAGCCCCTGTCTAAGCCCCACAGAGCTCCCCTTAATGAGTGTTTCCAAAAGTACACCAGGAAATAAACTGGTCCTTTAAAGGAGATATAAAGACTAGAAGCTCTGAACTCCGTTTTATAGAACAAATATCATTCTAGAGAACCCACTGTGTACAATATTAAGCTGCAATATGGAGATACCTGAAAAAATAACCAGCAATGTTTTCATCAAGGTCAAATCTGTCCGACTTTCTCCTTGTATTTTAAAAGAATTGTTGTGGGAGGAATTGGTAATTTCTTTGAAAATGCTTGAGGAAGTGAATGTCACAACTGAGAATATCCAGTCTAAAGGTAAATGTGTGATGCATAGGGCTTTGTATGTGGTTCAATGGTAAACTATTACAGTAACAGATTAAGAGAAATGCATCCCAAGCAAATAGGTCTTTTCATAAAAGCTTCTGTTTAATCACTGTCGTGGTCATACCTCTGTTTTTTTTGTTAAGAGAGCTTATCCTTGCTTCTAATTAAGTAGTCCTACCAGTGGTGGCTAACCAAAATCTCTACATTTGGAAGGGAAACAGGGTGGAAAAGGAAAGAACGTTGGTGTCTTGACAAGGGCAGGGAGCTTTTGGCACTTTGGGAATATGCTTGAGATTGTTACAGTCTCTGAATTTTCCAAATTTAGAAAAAAAGGACACAAAATCAAGAAAATTATTCAGTTTGCCTACTAATATTCTGTATTGGTGTATGTTCCCCTCAGATCCTGTCTCTAGAGGATTAGAGACCAAAGACAAGTTATTGTTTTGGGATTATGCTAGGGAAGTACAATTCCATGATTGTCTTGGTTTCTGTATTTTCACCTGCTCATGCATTACTGGCCACTGTCAGAGGATGGTCAAGACAGATCTTCCATCTGACTGAGTAGGGCTATTCTTATGTTACAGTTTTGGTTGAAATCAAAGCATGCTCCTGAATTTTTATTATTTTTATTTTAACATAGACAACTCTGTCATAATGAGGTTCAACACAGCAAAGTGCA
>NW_010127636.1:15475-16141 GCF_000699245.1 Pterocles gutturalis | reverse complement strand
ATAATTATAATATTTAATAATCTAATTTACAAGATTAAAAATGTTGTTATCAGTGACTGAACTGCACTGAGACTAAAGATCATTTGCCATGCCACCTGAGGAAAAGAGGAACATATGAGTGGTGCTGCTGCATGACAGGAAGGAAAGTATTCCCCCTTTTAATGTGATGTTGGGTACCTTTGTTTTGCCAGACAGATCCAGTTTTACAGCTACTGTCTTTTATGTAGAAGATGCTAGCCATGGGTAAGGAGGTGGCCTCAGGGTGAAATGCTCTGATGACCCACTCCTTTCCACCCTCTTTCCCAATTCCCTCTTCCACTTTATAATTACACGGAGTTTTTTCACGTTATGAAAACATAATTGCCTCCATTATAAAGCTGCATGAGTGGCCGTCACATCATGCAGAATGGCACCTTTTGGGTCACAGAAGAGATGTACTTTGGCTATATGATAAAAGCCATGGGATATGTAGGCCTGTAGAGAATAAATTGCCTGCCCTAGCCTCAGGGTTCCTCATCAGAGCTTTAACTCAGACCAGAATCATAGAATCACAGAATCATTGAATGGTTAGGGCTGGAAAGGACCTCAAAGCTCATCGAGTTCCGACCCCCCTGCCATGGGCAGGGACACCCTCCACTAGACCAGGTTGCTCAAAGCCTCATCCAG
>NW_010127636.1:9078-15444 GCF_000699245.1 Pterocles gutturalis | reverse complement strand
GAACACCTCCAGGGATGGGGCATCCACAGCTTCTCTGGGCAACCTGTTCCAGCATCTCACCACCCTCACAGTGAAAAATTTCTTCCTAATGTCTAGTCTAAATCTCTTTCAGCTTATACCCATTACCCCTTGTCCTCTCACTACATTCCCTGATAAAGACATTTACTAGTTTTTAAAGACACTGTTTTCTATTGTTTGAAATAACTTTTTTTTCTCAACTACAATTGCTTCATCACTTTTCTTCAATGGACTGATTCTTAAAATTTTTACCGTAGTACCAAGCTATCTGAAGAAAATAAGGCATGAGAGCATGCAAATTTATTATGTATGACTAATACCTCAAAAATTACTCCCCAAAGTAATGACAATTTCTGTTTGATGACGGTGCTTCTTCCCACCTATTTCTCCTTCTAAGTGTCCAACATGCAGACATCAGTGACTGCAAACCTAGAACTGATCTTAGTTAGAGTTCGATAAAGCAGGGACTTCTCAGTTTCTTAGAAAGCCCAGCTTCCCTGCGCAGAAAAAGTCACATGGGGAAATGCATAGCACTGGCAACAGCCAATTCTGTTCACCTACACTTGGCAAAGGCTGAGTTTATAGCTATGTCTTTCTGCCTTCCTCACTTCTGTTAAAGCTTCATCAGATTTTCCAGAAGCCCTTAGAGCCAACAAAATGTCAGGTATCTTCCATCCCAAGTTCCCTTCAAGTTGGCACCACTACAGTCACAGCCTTAATGAGAAATCTAAACAACTTCAAAACAGGAATTTGCCTAATAGGTAAAATTCAATCTCACCATTCAATCCAAGAGAAAAATACATTAGATTAGAGAACACGTAGTCTTTTAGAATGACATTATCTTGTAAGAACAACAACTCTAGGAGGGAAGAATAAATTGTTTCTGTCTCCCTGCTTTTAGACTCCAAAAGATTAACATCTCTTGCTTAATTTTAAATCATGCTAAAAAAATATTCTCTGGTATTTGCTTCCCATTTATTTTATTTCCACACACTCATACCCTTCTAAACCGACAGGATGTCTCTCTTTAGAAGGGCAAAAGCTAATAATGCTAATGATACAAAAGGTAATAGCACTATGCAGTGAGAGAAAGGATTCAACCTCCTGGCTTGTCCTCTAGTAGAATGGTCCTCTAGCAGCACAGTCCTTGTGACAGCAAAGGCAGGTCAGGGGCTAACTTTCTGACCACGTTTTATTTCCTCTGTAAATTAATTTGCATTAGCTATTAATATTTTCAATAATTTAATACTTTTGATAAAAAGTAGAACACATGGACTGCATAAAAATACCCTGCTAGACAGTAACTACAAAGGTAATGGGTTTTATCCCTTTATAATTCATCAGGTATACTTTTAAACCAAGTTACAATGGTTTCACGTTTCAGCGCTTCCACTGAAGCGTATCTTTTTGGAAGTGTTAATGCCAGGAGAAACAGCTCTTGAGTGGCTCAACACAAGACTGAGCTGTGCAGACAGCAAACAGAAAGAGCCCTTTGTTCTAGGCAGGCTCCTTACAAGTAGTTAGGTATTTCTTTCTTGTTTTTCCCGTTTCCTCTTTTCTGTCTTACAAATTGACCTACCCAATTTTATACGAAATATTCAGTATCAAAAAATCATAACCAATTTTTGAAAAGAAAATAATAATACTGCCAAATTATGGCATTTTATTTGAAAGATGAGGTAGAGGAGAGGAATATGGGAACAATAGTGAGGCATAAGAAGAGAAAAAAAAAGAAAGCATCAAAAGAAAGGACAGGAACTTTGGAAAGGTGGGCACAACCTGGTTGAGTAGGACAGAGACAAAAAGTTGAAACAGGAGCAGGTATGCAATGAGGCAAAGATTTGTAATCCCTGGAAGCTCCTGGACCTCATAAGATAAGTCCCTCATGATTTCTCACTAGACCTTTGACCCAAGCTTGTTTTTCTCAAGTTTCAGCTTTCTCTTCAATCTACTGGATACTAAAAAAAAAAAAATAAAAAAAAGAATAAAAAAAAATCTACCAGCAGCATACTCTTCACTGCACCTCTTAATGGCAGGTCCAAAGCAATGTTGGCACACTACTGCTCCCAGGTCCACCACCAATACCAATGACACAAGACTGATTTGGAGGTGTCATAATGCAAATGACAGGATTTTTTGTTATTGTTGTTTATTTTAACTCAAAGTTCAAAACCAGTCAAAACCAGCAAAGGTTGAATAGTCAAGCATTCAAAACCTAGGCAAAACCAGAATGAAAGATGGCTCAGGAATCTTAATTTACTTGCACTTTTTGGGGAGGCATGTAATTAGGAAATATGTGTCACATAGTAATTTTTTCCACTTTATCAGTTGTATATCAGGTTGTGGAGTCTCCTTCTCTGGAGACATTCAAAGCCCGCCTGGATGCATTCCTGTGGGATCTGATCTAGGTGTTCCTGCTCCGGCAGGGGGATTGGACTAGATGATCTTTCGAGGTCCCTTCCAATCTCTAACATTCTGTGATTCTGTGATTTCATTTATTTATATTAATATTTCTAAAATACTAATAAGTTATTGCACAGTACAGGAGAAGAGGTGAGGAAATACCTGGTAAACCAAGTTATTTACTCAATTGCAAAAAGTGAATCAATGTAAAACTTGGTTTCCAGGTTTTTACCTTGTGCTTGGAGTTTGTTAATCTTCAGTTGCATTTGAGACCTGCTCTTTTAACTTCAGTACAGTGCTTCACTATGCATATTTCAGTTTGCTGCCTCTTGTACCAGTCTCTGCCTTCTGATCTCATAAAAGATCAGACCGCTTCCTGGTATCTCACTATTTTTCTCCTTTGTAAAACAGTTTTCTAATGTTCTGTAAGATCTGAAGTAGGATTTCAGTGGTTACAGAAATGATTACTTTTTTGATACTGCCATGAACAGCTGGTTTTAATCTTCAACAGTTAGCAATTAATTTTAAGAAAAATATGAAATCTTGTTAAATCCCTATAATGTTGAAATCCTTGAAATTCATTTACACTTTCTGTGCATATAAAATACAAGAATGTGCACAACGTGCTATTATTTTCATGTATGTAAGATGACTGAGCAAGGTACGTGCAAGATGGAAAGGATTAGTGGTCAGCCCACTGCAGTTATTTAAAGTGTTTCCACTTAAGCCATTGAGAATTCAGAGATCACAAATACTGATCAATTATGTACTTCTGAAAAGCATCCATGTGTCTTTAAAAATTTACTTTTACTCTTATTTTTAATTAGTCCATGTAATTTTATGCTGTTAGCACATAAAAAGGCCTGAGAATGCATCCCTCAGTGCATTGATTGATCAACTGCAAAATTTATTTCAAGAAATTATATGGTAATCAATATTGAAATTAAAACTAGCAAACAAAGCAATGATGATGAGACAGAACTGATCTATTTTAATCTTTACGGCTGGAGCACAGGCAGCAAACAAAAACCACCAAATCACCACCAAAGTCAAAAGGACACTAACAAACAGAGGTTTTACCTAGCTACTCAGAGACAATATTCAAGTCTTGTTTTATCTGACTTTTCAAGTTACAACAATATAACGTGTAAATTTAAAACTGCAGCAATGTAAAAATTTTACTCATTCATTTCTAACCACTCTTCCAGCCCATACTTGTCCTGTAAACAATTACTGTTCAAACATCACGACTTTGTGGTATTTTGCTTGTCCAAAATATGAAATAAGCAAGCAGAAGTTGCTAAAAAAATTTATCAAACCAAAACCCACTGTAACACAATGGTAGTCCTTCCATTCTGTGAATTTTTGATCAAATTAGATATTTTCAGCAAGCACATTGTGGTTGCAGGCAGGGTTGACTGAGTATATGAACTAAATTCTTACAGAACATAATTGATCAGAGTGCATTAAGTAATTTTCCAAAAAGTACTTACTGAAGATTGTGATTTGGGCTGTTCGTTGGACCTGTAAATATAAAACAGACAAATATTGCTGGCAAGTTTGGCTCAAAGGCATCAGCATTAAAAAAGCCAACAGCAATCTAAAGGAAACTGCCTCTTTAAGGGAGGTTTGTCTCGAGGTTCAAACAAAAACCTGCATGTTCCAGCACATAATTATATATTGCTATTCAAAGCCACAAATAAAAATCACATGAATTTTCTGTCTGCCTAGGCAGCAACTGGAGTGGACTTAATTTTTGTTGGAAAATATCTCCTGCCATAAAAACATAGGCTGGACAATGTGCTATCCTGATGCATCACTTACCCCTTAATAAGCCTCACCTGAGCCTTACTATCAGAGTTGATGGTATGACAAGGACATGCTCTTAACCTTTGTCACAGCAGTAACAAGGTCCAATACCCAGCATTGAATGAATCACTGCAAACTGAACTGTGGAGTTAGGTATTCTCATTACAAAATCAGAAGAAATTTTAGGAAAATGTCTTTAGAATTTTTTTTCCCCATTGCTTCAGAAGCAAACTAAATAAAAGCTTGCCTTCCAGGCTGGATGATTAAGTATCCAAAATCCAACATAAGTACTTGAAAGGTGTGGTGTACCTTCAGCTGTCAAAGACCAGTATTCGAAGCCAGGCTTCATGTAGCAGTACAGACATGATATTTCACAAGGATGGGCCCAGCACTACAAACTTCCCATAGAAAACTGCTTCTCATTCTTCTCTTCAGTTTTTTTTACAGACTGAGTTCAGAGTGGAGTGAAAACTCCAGGCAATGAAATGTTACCTTTTTGTACCTTATACTGGCACTTTTTAAAAATTCTTTCTTCACTATGTATTTACAGACCTTTTCATCTGTATTTACTTTCTTTTGCTGCCAGTAAAGGGGTATTGAGTTCAACCAAGAAGTTCTGCACTGGGGGAGAAACCCCAGGCAATGGCTTTACTTATTTCCTTTCATATTGAGAATTCTTAAAACATGAAATTTCTCATTATGCTATTATGAAAACTAATACCTAGTCTATGAAGCAGTCTGAGTAATTATAAAAGCCAGCAACTCACCGAGCCTTACAAACAGCACTCCTGTTGCAGTTATTGTCTTCATCCCATTTGAAGCCACACACTGGTAGTATCCTGTGTCTGTAGTATCTAGATCCTGGATTCTCAGACGTGAACCATAATCTGTTTTTCTGATGATGATCCGTCTTGGCTCCTGAACCACTGGAGCATCATTTTTTAGCCATCTGACATTTGGAGATGGATTTCCTGCTACCTTGCAGTGCAGGATTGCTGTTTGTCCCTGGACTACAGTGATATTGTTTACCGGTTCCAAAAAGGTCAAGAAGTAACCTAAGAGGGTAAAAGGTCAGAGAAGATCAAACTTCACTGGGGTTGTGATAAAAGACTACCCAAAGGCACACTTTTAAGAGAGGATCTTAGAAATGGTTTCAGCTTTCTTTCAAGTATATGCTCCAAAACAATGCAATTCACTGTCCTAGGGATACTATAGCATCACACTCCAATTTGTCTTTCATGATTGACTTCAGGTTTGTCTGCAGGTATGTATGCAGATTAGAAGGGAAAGCATGAATTAATACCATTACAGTCCTAACTCCCTTTGTGGACACCTATTCTGAAGCAATAGTGACTTTTTCTGGTTAGTTTCTACATCTCTTAGGAAACAGTGCTATAACACACAGCCTTATTCCATTAAAGAGTAATCCCAGTTGCAACCCTATTAGAATATCACTATATTTTTACCACTTAATCTTCTAACATGGTCATATGATTGTCTTCAAAATAACCAAAGCTGGTATAGCTGCTTTTAGATATTAATTTGACTTTCCAAATATTCAGCTGATAAGGAAATCTTAGGATTAGCCTGATTTGGTTAGCTTTACCTTGCAATTGAATTTTAAAGATGGTAAGTCTCACATTCACTTTAAAGAAAGGATGTCTCAATTGCAGAAGTAACCTGTGATACAGAGGGCACTTGTAAATGGGTTATAGGCTGCCATTTTTTACATCAAGTCCTAAAATAGTGCTAAATTGGACAAAGAAAAGTCTGTATGGATATTGAGTAATCAGGTTTCATAGGTTTAGTTTTATAAATGGAAACTAAAAGCACTAATATGTAGTTGTTTGAAAGCAAAGGGCTTGTCAAGAAGCAGGTATGCTGTATTGGTGATCTCAAGTAGTAAAAAAAAGAAATAATTGATGGAAGAACACTGTAAAAACTTGACAACCAAAACTTCTGTAGGCTATTATTTTTAAATTTAATTTGATGTTAGGAGCCCTTCAACTGACACACACATCACACACTGAAAGCATGGAATTCCACTGAAATAATACTGTGATTGTCAAAACAAGTAAGTATCTAGTTCTCATGCTCATATGTTTGTTTTGATGAATTTATATAATTTAGATATAG
>NW_010127636.1:0-9047 GCF_000699245.1 Pterocles gutturalis | reverse complement strand
AGCAGGAATACTTCATATTACATTACATTTTTATGTCAGGTGGATTAAAATATCAAATAAATTTGATGGATGTCAACACATGCCATTTCCTATCAGTTAAATTATTTTGCAGTTGTTTAATTAGGAAATAGTTCATTACTGTACAGGAATCTAACACCAGTAATGCAATGTTCAACATTTGCAATCTAATTGCTGAAATACCTTAAGAAAATTTATGCTCTGCTTTGATTTATGTTTGACATGACCATGAAAATCAGTTCCTCTGTAATGGCTGGGTATAGTACTGAAGAGAGAAGCAGCAGAAACATCAGAATATGATGAATTTGCAAAGTCAGATTTTGCTGGTAAACTGGGTTTTCCCGAGCATTGCATTGTTTTCTACTATTGGCCTTTCAAAATGAATCCTGCTTTAATGAACAATACAAAAATACAACGTAGGCAAGCATGAATTTAGTATGTCACTAAATAGAAAAGGCAGTAAACCCACCACACGACACTGCAAACTTACTCGAAAATTATTTTGTCATCCCTTTTCTTAATGAAACTATAAATCATTCTGTATGTAATTTGACATTAGTTTTCCCTGTTGTTAGCCTACAAATCCTTAGTAACTAGACTTTACAACATTTTGACAGAACACAAGAAATATTTATTTTTAAACAGCTGATAAAAAAGGAAGAAAAAGTTCATGAACGCTTTCTGCAATTTTGTACCACAACAATATCATTTGTTGTGGTTTCCAGTTACATTTCATAGTTACAGAATTAAAATTACTAACATAGCATTCTGGCAGGGAAAAGAAAAACAGAAAATTATGTTGTTGATATAGGGAATGAAAACAATCGATTAAAACTATTACTTAAGCCAACATTTTACATGTATTTCTAGCAGCAAGAAAGCATGATCTACCACAAGTTAGAAAAGAAATGTCCATGGCTACTTCACTCTTAGCTCATTATTTAGGGAGTACCACAACACATTTTCATATTTTGCCATTTCTTCATAATCTAGTATGCCATTTATTCTGATCAACACTGCTGAGGCAGAGTATACAATCAGGAAGAGAAGAAGTAAGTTTGCATTTATTTGAAATATGTTAAAAAAAGAGTTGTACTCAACAATACCACTCAAGTCAGGAGAATCCATTTACGAAAAGAAGTGGAAATGCTGAAAAATTCTTCAAATTCTAACAAAACAACTGGGGCACTGAGGAAGTGCAAAGACATCTAGTCAAGGCAATGGTGTTGAGCTGTTGAGCTGTTGGGTGGAAGATGAGTTGAGCCACAGTGTGGGGCCATGAAAGCACCAACTCAAAGAATGGTGCGGGTAAGATACAGATTGGATGTGTGGTCTGCAAGACGGGTAGGAATTTGTCTCACAGGCCACACTCAAGAGAGTGCTGATCAATGGTTTTCACTCAGGCTGGCAGTCTGTCACAAGTGGGGTCCTCCAGGGATTGATACCAGGCCCCACACTGTTCAACATCTTCACAGGTGTCTTGGAAGATGAGTCTGAAAGCACCCTCACCAAGTTTGCTGATGAGACTAAACTGGGTGGTGATGCGGGCAGAAAGGAGAGCCATTTCAGAGAGAGGCCCGGACAGGCTGAAAGAGAGGGGCAAGCAAGAACTGGCTGGAGTTTAACATGGTCCTGCACCTGGGTCAGACTAATGAAAGAATCCACTACAGGCTAGGATCTGTGAGGCCAAGGAGAAGCCTTGAGGAAAGGGAGCTGGGGGTTTTGGCAGATAACAAGATCAACATGAGTCAGCAGATCACTGCTGCTGAAACAAAAGCAAATCGGATCTTGAGCTGCGTCCACAGGGGCATTACTAGCAGAGATAAAAGACATGATCACACAAATCCACTCACTGCTTGTCAGGTCACACCTGGAGTATTGTGTCTAGTTCTGGTCCTCAGAATTAAAAATTGACACAGAAAGCAGTGTCCAAAGGAGGGCCACAAAGGTGACCAAAAGGCTGGAAAAACTTCACTATGAGGAAAGACTTAAAGGAGTTATGTCTCTTCTCCCTGAAGAAGATAAGGCTCAGGGGAGACCTCATCAGAGTTTTCCAGTACTTAAAAGGCATATACAAAGAGGATGGAGACTCTTTCTTCACAAGGAGCCACACGGAGAACACAAGACACAGTGCGTGCAAGTTGCATCAGGAGGTTTCCTCTCAATATATGAAGTAATTTTTTTGCAGTGAGAACAAACATTCACTGGAAAACGACCTCACCAGAGATGTGGTGGAATCCCCACCACTGGAAGTTTTCAAGATGCAACTGGACAGGCTGCTAGATGATCTTGTCTAGGCTCCCTTTCTCATGACAGGTTGGACTAGATGATCTTCTGAGGTCCCTCCCAACCTGAGCTGTTCAGTGGCTCTGAGGGTCTGTGACTCAGCAGTTGTGGAGGCAGTCTGAATATGCTCACACAAGGGAGGTAAAGGAGATGGTTTAAGGACATTTTTAAGAAGAAGTCAGGCCACTTCCAGCATGGAGCCAGCACAGAGGTACAATAATCTGGCTCAGACATGCTCTTGATTCCTACAAAGTGAAAGAGATGGAAGACATATTTTCTATAAAGATGGAGCGAATTCAAGTGCTGTAAATTGACAGCCAGGGAGTGTTGTTCTTCTACCTCTACGATATACTATTTGTTCTTAACACAGAAGGATGTGAACAGGCTACATTTTGTTCTTGTGCCACTGGTCAGCTTTTGTGCCACTGGTCAGCTTACATGTTGCTCAAACACTTACCACTATTTCACATTTCCTGATTTAAAATGAGCCAGATTGAGTCTTCACTTGGAGTTAGTCACAGATATTACATTCAAACAAATTTGAATGAAAACAGATACTAAATTTACTTACTAGGATCAACAAACGTTATCAACCCAAGATTAAATCAATGTTAAGCCTTTCTGTTTTCCCAGTTAAACTAGAGTTACTGTAGGAAGTAATTTGGCCCATAGCTTTTAAGCAATCCAAAATATTTCATATCATTTTACGAATCAGGTCCTATTCATAACTAGAATGAAACTATTACCACCAAAAGTGATGCCAAAGATTTACGGATTAATTCAGACACAGTGTGATTAGATACACTTCCCCTGAAGTCAGTATAACTGAATCAGTTTCCTGCAGATCAGAATTTGGCTTTAGTTCATTATGTCTTCCTGCCAACTTTACAGGCATTTTCTGCAGTGCTTTATATTACCCTGTTATTACAAATCTAGTAAGGAATATTTTAACCTGCTGAATTTTGAAGCACTTGTGTTTTTTTCAAAGTTCTGCAGAGAAGCTTAGGAACAGTAGGGCATATCACTGCCTACCTACCGTCTGTGTCTGTACCCTGAAGTGCACACTCTCTATTTGTTAGTTTCATTTCCTCTTTGAGAAATGATGCTGAAGTCTAGTGTTTCTATGCCTGCTGAATCTGAAGTAATTGTATAACAGAGCCATTTTTATGCTGCTCTGTTATTTGGTGTCCATTTTAAATAACCCATAATTACAAATCTTTCAAACAAAGTGGAAAATGTAACCAACCGTGTTCTTAAGAATGTTTTCCTTATTTAATTTCTGTGGTAATAATCAGCAGTTACTTTTTGTGATGTATGTCACACCACAAACACAATGTGGACGCCAGTTTGATGCAATGGTTTGCGGAAAAAACGAACTGTTTCCCAGGATAAATTGGCACCTCAACAATGTGCAAAGCAATTTTTTTCCAATGTAGTTATCTTTCTTTCTTAATAAATATTCATTTGGACAGGTATGGAGTAAAATGAAATGTGAAGGCATTTAATTGTGTCCTATATTTTGTGTTATGCATGAGTCAACCAGAATGTTTTAAAACTTTAACAGATTTGTTAGTCTGTTTTAATACTGACATACCTTTGAAACAAAGAAAAAATACTCTGTAAAATATTTTGGGCTTTTTATGTATAAACAGCATTACTGAAATTGTACATGTCATATTAAAAACAATTCTATTTCATTTGTGATACGGCTATCAAACAGAATTTCTAAAAATTTAGTATAATGGCCAGCAATTTCTGTGTTACACAAATACTATTGTTATATATTATTTGCTATACTCCGGCTTGGTTCCAAGGGCCACTGAAATGAAGGAAAATTATTCCTTTGCCTTCAGTGGTTTTTGGCTTGACTTAAAGTATTTCAAAGGAAAAAGCTATCTGGTGGATATTTCTGCATTTGCTGTAGGCAAAGATGCTCTGAACTAAATTTATCTTTTATTATGGTTTCTAACATAGTGTACAACCAATGCTAATATTTATTTTGCTTGAACAGAGTAAAAACTGTTCTGTCAAGAAGCTATGAGAGGATAATGCAACTTAATCTATAGATTTTGTTATACTATCATACCCATGTACCCTACTAATAAAGTAGCTTAGGGAAATGACTGACATGAATTCTGACAAAACTCTCTCTGTTTTGAAATGCCTTTGTTAGGTTGCCGACAGTTAATATTTTTAAATCGAATGAATTTGATATAAATATATCAAACAGAATCCCACAGCAGATTGAAGTTGACAGGTCTATTTGGCATGTTTTTGCAAGAATATAAAAATAAGCTTTTCCTGCATGTGTCAAATCATTGTCAAGACATGCACAAGAATACATACTAAGCTAAAAACATAAAGGCTACAACTATCACTGAGACCTCACATGCATATTATTTTTCTTAGTTTTATTTATATTATTCTGGCACTTCAACATCCATGTTATTGGCTCAAACTTTATGTGCTCTGCCTGGCATAAACACAATACAAAACTGTTATTTTAAGATACTAGCTGTGATTTTGAAGTTCATTCTAAAAAAAATACTTTAAACCTCTTTAGCTATTTTAGATCAAGTTAATTATGGCTTAGCTGTTTTCAGTTCAAGTTTTGGTTTCTATTCATTTTTTGTTCTTGTTGCTCCTTTTCCCCTATATGATCTTAAAAATAACTATGTGTTCGTATTTTTCAAACCAGCTTCATGATGGCCTCCATGAATAGCAATTACTAAAATTTTGCAACTCTTTTTATCTCAGAACTTCTAAATTGTTTATGAATATTGAAGTCTCATGAGATGGGAAGATGACATCAACCTTATTTTCTAAATGCAGAAAATAAGCAAGGGGAGTTTAAGTGCCTTCCCAAATTCACACATGGACTAAGTAGCAAGAGATGAGATATTGTACTTAGTTTCACATCTTTCTGTGTTCCTGAGATAATGAGGATATGAGATACTGAGATAATCATCCATTTTGTGGAACAGTTGATTCCCTTTTCTTTCTGCATTGCACAATGAAAACAAACACTGAATGTCTAATTTCTGAAAAAAAACAAAGGGAAATTTGAGTCATAAATTGCTAGAAACCTGATCTGATGGGTTAGCCCATCATGGGACACCTGAACATACAACAATCTCCTTAGAACAAGTAATAATAATTACATGGATGTTTTATCACTTTTTAGAATACATATTTCTCAATAAGACATATATATGTATTTAAATAACTATAGATCCCACAGTCAAAAAGGCCCATAAACTTTTCTGTTCAGTATCACAGAACACATCACAACTTAAAGCAATGTTGGCTTTAGACACACAAAATTAAAAATTGTCTGTTTAAAAAAAAAAAGCAAATATTTTTTGTGTGTGTAACTGCATACAATTTAGAGCATTTTCAGACTCATGGCATAAAACTTTAAAGTGTTCAAAACCACTAAAAATATGTATATTATGACTTGTTATAAAAGCAATGTGGGATTTTTTTTCCCTTAACTTACTTTTTCTGTTTTTCTCCCTCTCTACCCTTTTTCATTTTTGTTCAAAATTAAATGAGTATTTTGAACAAACGACTGTAGAATCACAGAATCATAGAACGGTTAGGGCTGGAAATTACCTCAAAGATCATCTAGTTCCAACCCACCTGCCATAGGCAGGGACACCTTCCACTAGACCAGGTTGCTCAAAGCCTCATCCAGCCTGGCCTTGAACACCTCCAGGGATAAGGCATCCACAGCTTCTCTGGGCAACCTGTGCCAGTGCCTCACCACCCTCACAGTAAAGAATTTCTTCTTAATATCTAGTCCAAATCTGCCTTCTTTCAGCTTATAACCATTACCCCTTGTCCTCTCACTACATTCCCTCATAAAATTATTTTTAAAATTTTGTTAGATATAAGTAAAAGTACACGGTCTCTCTCACCACAACTCTTTCAAATTACAACCCCCCGCGATGGCATTTTAAGACTAATATAATCTTATAACCAAAACAAAACATTTTTTTGGAAAATGTTTTGAGTAATGAATCTAATTATATTTCCATTAGAAGGGAATTAATAATTTCCTATAATAAGAGGTAATTTATTCACTTAGGAAGCACAATTTAGTTTATGGAATGACTGATTATTAGCAAGGAATGACTTGAGAAAGACAACACTTCTCAAATTTATTGTGTTATGAATACAGTAATAAGTATAAAGTGCTCATAGAATTGGCAGGTAATCTACAACAGTTACCAAAAGAGTTGCAGAGTGTTCTGGGTTTATAAAAGAACTAAACATAAGAGAAAACAAACACGAAAGTTGCTGAAATTCAAAACATTTCTTTCTAGAGGTGTGTGTAGCAACACTGCTGTAAGTTTAGAGGACATGGATCACATCATCACACCTTAGCAGGTGGTAAGAGTCCAGTAAAGTGATTGTTTCCACAAGTAAATCAGGACTGGAAATACACTGAGAAACACCATCCTAACAAGGAGGGGAGAGAGAAGTCTAGGACTCATGATTTCTTGCACAGACCATTTTCCTAAATACAAAGCAGTCTTCCCAATTCTTCACCCCTCTTTTTTATTTAACCACAATATGAAGATGAGCAATCTACAACACATTTGGGCCAGGTTAGGAAATGGAAGAGATGTTTTCTGCTCTCCCAAAATACACATGAACAGTTAAGGATATTATGCTGTTATGCACTGCCACACAATGTTTCCAGATGAACTGATAAGCACAGTCAAGGTCAGAGGCTTGAGGCATCATGTCTTCCAGAGCAACCCAACTCACTTAATGTCTCAGCTGCAGTAGGTTGCCCTTCCCCATGCATTTCTTCAGAGTGCATTGCTCCAACACTCCCACCACCAGACACTATTTATGATGTAAGATTTTACTGGTAGCTCTTCTGTGCATGAAGAGTTACTATTTTACACTTTAATACCTTCCACAGGCTTGTTTTAAGAGTATGAGATTGAGAGCAGTGAGCTCCTCTGTGATGATGCACCAAAAATGTTCATCTCCAAAGAAAAACTTGTTTTCGGCTTGTGCCGAAACTCTTGCATGTATTTGTGATTAACAGGTAAGTTATTTTTCTCCTTTGAGCTTCAGAAAGGAAAGCTCCCTGTTGGACTTGTCCTGGCTGACTCTCTGCTGCAGTGAGAGAAGGAGGGAACTTTGTTCCTTCCCCAACATCACCAGCAGGAAAAGCTGTCTCAGTGTGGGAAGATGAGTAGAAAGCAGGTCAAGACCCAGCAGGCAGTGAGCCTGGGTGTTTCCGGAGAGGAGCATAGATCTGACATGGTTCTGCCTCTTAGGCAGGGGAAAGAAACTTTCTCCCTAGGAACCAGGGAGAGTTTGTTAGAGTGTTTATTGCAAAACAGAAAGCCATCAAGAGATGCGCAACTGAAACTGAGATTGGGGAAAGGATCCTCTTTGCAAAAACTCACTGTACTGGCAGGAGATCTGCGTTCAAATACTTTTATTTTTATTCCAAAGAAGGTCTAAGTTATTCCACAGCAAATGTTCTCTGCTCTGGTTTCCAGTGAAACATTGCTCAGAGGCAGTGCATTTCCAGTGGTTCAGGTGCTCACTTAAAGGAAACAGGGGAAGATAAATTCTCAAAGCCCTAGACGAGTCATGGTCTTATCCCATCAGCTATCAGAAGGCTAGCTTCACTTGTAGGAAGAGACTTCCAACTTTTTTAAACTGCACATTATTAATAATACCTTCCTCAGTCTGATTGCCTTTTGGAGACAAGACCATTTCTCACAAGTTCTGGAAGATTTAGAGGAGAGGGTGACGTATACACCTACTCCTTCTAAAGTGGCTTTAACTTTGGGCATCATTAAAACATACTTCCTAGTATTTTCATGCCTGTTTCAGGTCCGTTATACAACCAGAAAAAAAAAAAAAAAGGTCATAAATCAGATTAACTAAACCTTTCTCAAAGAATGAAAGAAGGTCAATGCAATGGAAGAAGCTGAAGGACTCTTTCTAATGGTCTCACTGGTATGCACAAATTCTGAAGCAGAACTGTCCAATGGTTTTTTGAAATAAAAATTGCTACCTCACTATGATAAAGAAACACATGGGTTAACATTCTAACCAAAGAAACAAAAAATTTAAGCCAAGGGATTTTGTTTATTTGGAGAACTTTGTAGCCACAAAAATAAAAGGGGAATGAAATGAGGCCATTTCCAGACCAGGCATGCTGGAAACTAACAAGTGATCCTACACCAATGAGTCATACAAGAACAACAGGGTCTTTTTTTTTTTTTTTTTTTTCTGAAGGAAATACAAAATCCTTATGATGTAGAAATGTTTGAGATGTGATTAATGACTTAGACAGGTATTGCCTGTGGCCCTGTAAAAAAGGGAAATAACTTCAACTCCTTTCTCAGCAAGACTTTAACAAGGTAATGTCACATGAAGAAACATTTTCTTTCATGTCTGTACCCTTAAAAGCTCAGACATAACAAAAGCATAAAGTGGGACCAACTTGCCAAATAAATAAACCTGTCAGATACAGTAAAAGATTAAACATGGACCTTTTCTCATCAAAAGTAGTGGGTACATGAGTGTGGACTGGATAAAACAACTGTAGTATACAGTGCTGCTGACAGGAATGACTGTTACTGAAACTCAGTCCCATAATGGAGGACAAATTTTAATCCTCTAAAAAAATTTGGGAGCTTCAAGAAGCAGAAAAGGGTTGAGAGAGGAGTACGCCAAGTCGACGAGGCCTTCTACAGGCAGCT
>NW_010127635.1:0-7700 GCF_000699245.1 Pterocles gutturalis | reverse complement strand
CCGCGCCCGCCTCCCACCCCCCCGGGTTGGAGCGCCGGGAGCCGGCCGCGCCCTGAGGTGAGGGATTGAGAGGAGCGCTTCCCGCCCTTCGGGAAGGGAGGGAGAGGAGCGCGTGAGGCTGACCGCCCCCGGGTTGCTCACCTCAGAGCCGGCGCTGGGCTCGGTTTTCCCTCAGCAGCCCGTCCCACGCCAAGGTGAGACTTCGGGGGTCTGCCCCCACCTGTAAGCCTCGATGGGGTCTCAGGACAGCCAGAGCAAGGAGGTAATTGGGAGAGATCACACCTGGTCTGGGCTCGGGAGCACTTTGCTTTGTGAGGGGTAAAAACTCCACAGAATGGTCAATGTTTCAGAGAGATCAGTCTCCTCCTCTCTTCAGAGAGCATTTCCTTTTAGTATTTTAGACCACTTTTATTTTAAAAAGTGGGATCCAGGCAGTCATTCTGTTACCTGTATGAAGCAGCCTCTCCTCAGGGAGCAGTGGGTAGATCTCAGCACACGTGTGTCATGTGCAGCTCTGTGTGGGATTTGGCTCATGGAAAGGACAATCAAAACGCCCCACAAGAGCAATGGGTAGACATGGCCCTTTCCAAGGACCTGGTCCACAGTCAGGCTCCTCTCTAGATTACAAAAGAGGCTGGATCAAGTGCTCTGCCACACAAGTGACCTCAAGGAAAAGTTCATGTTTTAGAGAGAAAGGAAGCTGTTCAGTATCAGTAGAGCTTGAGTTGGATTAATAAGATCATATTAATTCAAGTAACACTTCACATTTTAATTGCACATCTTGCCCTGAGATAACTCCAGGCAAGTGGGCGTTTCATGTCTTCCAGCTGTCAGGAAGAGCCAGAGCCAGGAGTGATGGCAGCTTAGGGAGGGGCAGTGTCCTCACCAACCAGGGCACAGTCATGCAGGATCTGAACAGGACCAGGCTGGTGACAGTGACAGGTGCTATCAGCAGTCCCAGACTGAGTCCAGGGTCCATCCAGGAGACTGGACAGGAGGCAAGTTACCTATAGTGTAAGTGTAAAGTTCACCCACAGAAGGACCACCAAGGAACCCACACCATCAGGAAACAGGATAAAGCACAAGTATTCTCCTAGCATTGCCTATAGAAGGCCAGGCTGTCCTGGCATGAGCTTAAATGAGGCTCCTGGACCAATGAGCAGGGGGTGTGGGTGTATAGAGGACCCAGGTGATGCTGATCCCGGCCTGTTGGTGGTCACTTAGAGCTCTGACACCACTATCTGCCAGTACTACATGCATTCCCCCTACATTAGGGTGTTTGGCTTGCTAAAAAGTATAAATATTCTTCAGTTGCTTGGCTGATTTTATTCTATTCAATCAACCCTAACTTAGTATCAATTGAAATGAATACAGAAATTCAGTCAGAGTCTGTCTGCTGAATTACAGATTTGCCTTCCTAGTATTTCAGTATGTATGTGAATAGCCAGGGAAGATTCAAATTATTCAACTGCTTGGTGCCTTATGCTTGAGTAATTTGATAATTTGACTTTAGGGACCTGAAAAACAGGCTCAGTGCTTGATGTTGCACTACACAAGGTGAGAGGATGAATGACAAGGATGTGGCTGGAACAAAGACTTCAGAAAAGGGGAGTCCAGGAGGAATCAATGAGCATTGAACATTAGCAAAGAAAAAGGCTAGATCACTGTGAGATTTGTGAGAGTTGTCATTTCATCATATGTGCTGTTCAGATGAAATCAGATTTAATCAGATAAATTATTTTATAATAGAATTGAGGATTAACATTTTCAGAATATATACAGAAATCAAAGACCATAAGGCAGCCTTTCTACCTGAGTTATGTCAATGGTGTCACTATGTGTTAGGAGTTAATCATGGCTCTTGTGATACTTGGGGTCTGTTTTAGAGACCAATCTCCTGGTCATTTGGTTCAGAGAGAGTTTCTTTTAATATAGTAGCTTAGCCTTTCAAAGACATGGGGACTGTGATTTATGAAGGATTCTGTAGTGAGGGCAAGATGAACGAATCTCAGCTCAAAAGCCATCAGTTGTTTGGTCAGATAGCGCGCATGTATCAGTCAGCTAATCAACATGTGACACGGGTGAAACTGAACAGTGTATTCAGAATTTATTGCTGAAAGATGGACGGACCCACAGAAAGCATAGCTGTATAGACCCTATCCTCTAAGTTAGGTTTAAGCAGAAGACATGCAAGAAAAAAAAAAAACAACAAACAAACAACAACAAAAAAACCCCCAAACTAAATACAGTGGTAAATGTCATGGTTTTGGAGACTGATTCAAGACTTTGTGAGGTTGTCAATACTGTGGTCAAATGGGGAACCTCCTGTTAAGTCCTACAACTTCCCAGGATGGAGGAACACTTAATTCCAGTCTAACAGGTATTTGTCTTTTGAAATGTCTTTATGCACTTAGTTCACTTACTAATAGCTATTTTCCTACAAAACCTGAATTCCCATCCTCATTTTTCTTTCTGATTCTTTATTCCCTCTGAGTTTGTTTTTTTCCCCCATCTTATCCTTTGTCTGTTTGTTTCCACTGAGGTTCTATTCATAACAGAATTCAACAACCATGACAAAAAAAGATTTATCAGAGGATCAAATCCAAGAGTGGTTCAATTCACTTTTTCAACTGAATATTCACAAATTAACTGCTGAGGAAGAAGCTAAACCTTCTCATTCAGCCATTAAGTTTGGAGACAACCCAAAGTGAACTGTACCTCTGCACTGAGCGCTACTTAAGAGCTGAGAACAAACATCCATATTAAGAGTTGTGGGACATATTTCTACCAGACAAGCTTCTATGAAACAGAAAATTAATTAAGAACTACCATTAGAGCTGTCTGGATCAGCATCAATCCTCAGACCTACATGGAATGTTTCTCCTTAAGGGAATAATCTAATTATTAATAGGCAAACAGCTGCATAAATTGCCTTCAAAAGTAATCTGGTGCCAAATTATGCAATTAAACGAAATTGTCGTGCCAGGATGGTATAACTAGCCCTGATGAGGAGTAACAGCTCAAACTGATGTCAGGGTTAGTATAGACAACGTGTTTTATCACACGAATAGCAGGTACTTCAGGAAGGCAGATGACAGCATAAGGTTCAAAACTGCAAGGGGAACAACTGTATACTTGCAGTGCAGTGAGATGTCATCCCTCAGAGGACTAAAAAAGAAAGATTGATGCTAGGAGCATTATAAGGAGGAGTATCTGCTCTGGCACTGTGTTATTTGACTCTTGTGCATCAGTAAAAGGCTGAAATCTGTCAAGAGGATGTGATACATTTTGGGTTCTGCTCTCAATTCAACTGATGTACATCTGTAAGCAAATTGCTTTCCCAGTGTGTGCTTCGGTTTAACTCTGTAAATTTGTGATAATGATGGAGTTGTCTGACACTTGTTTGCAAAAGTTTTGAGATCCTCTCTGTGAAAGTGAACACGTGTATGAAGTATTGTTATGATTTTTTCATGTCACTCTAGAGCCTACCAATTTTTTTAGTCATTTTAACTATCATTTATACACATTATTCTTCAATTTAATTCCCACAATCAGTATGTAGTATAGATTTTGCCTTTATGCTGTCTCTGCTTTACAGAGCTAAATAATGAATAAGGAGAAAGTAATTTTAAGCATCAGGAAGTAAGAAAAGGTTTCAGTCAAAATTTAAAGTAAGAAGGAGAATCACTGAAACAGTGAAGTAAGAAGATTTATTTTAAGCATTGACACTGGTAATTTTGAGGTGAGGATAGAGCTCTGATAAGTAGTTTGTGTTTGTATGTGTAATGGCTCAGTATCTATAGTTTTTTATATGCTGTTATTGGTAAATATTTCAGAATAATGGCTCACTTAAGCAAATTTTACCCTTTTACACTTATTCATCTACCTAGAAATAGAATAATAAGATGACTAATATAGTTTCCAACAATGAACCTAGCCAAATAGTCTTGACTGCAGTTTGTCTTCATGGAGTGGTTTTACTTTCTTTTTCCTTTTCAGAGGGGACAATTCCTTTTACTCAGCTGAGCTTTAGGCACAGAAATGGCATACCCCTTACTTACCAAAAATTTGCAATGTGACATTGGCTCAAGCATTTACCTTTGCTTTAATTTACCCTGCTTGTAGAATATAATTATTTGTAATTTTAAAGATACGATTATATGTTGTAATGCAATTTCTACTTGAATAGGAGGATACAAATTTTAAAGGATTCTAGTAAGTATGTAGTTTCTGCATGGAGGGGATGATTACAGGGATAATTCTGGGACTTTCTCGACTGCAAGGAAGTTAGAAATGATGGGCTTATTATTTCAGACCATTTAAGCAAGATATCCATCAGAGAGAGCACTTCTGAAACATCTAAGTTGTTTGATCTTTTCAGCATCGGCTCTGCATGGATACACAAAATAGAAAATTATAGATTCATAGGCTTATAATGAATAGTCACTTTCTATCACAGTCTGAATTTACCCAGTCTGAAACTGAGGATTAAAGAAAAAGACCTTAAGAAAACAGGTATGAAGCATTGACTTACAGATCTCAGTGGACAAATGATGTAATAAAACATAAGATATCTGTAAACTTGAACTGAAGCTTATTAATTTTCTTCATTTGGTTCAACCTCTTAGGTCAATAATTTAGATTTAGTCCTACTAAGAGTCTTTTTAAAAATTCAAATGCTGATTTGTTATACAATTATATCAATATTTTTTACATATTTTTGTTCGTCTTGGCTCCAAGTCCTTACTCTCACTTAGTCATCATAGTGGACTTTCATTCTAGTTTATAATTCAAAGAGATTCAGATATGAATAGTAGCAATAACTCTTCCCTCTTTAACCCTCTCACACAACAGTCTTTATATTTTGGGGGTAGGGAGAAACATCATCTATTGTGAAGGTTCTGCAGCAAGAGAGAAACTTTTTACAGGAGCCTATTTACAATCACTTCTTATCTTAGCAAATGGTATTATTGGGACTGAAGTTTTCTGTCCTGTGTTTCTGTCTCCCACTGACTGTTGGTTTTTTTCAGTTTCATTCAGGAGTATGTTGTGTGGCTAGAAGTCACAGGAGGGAGACTGAGACTGAATGAGAAGTCCCAAAAAAGAAACAGGGACACTAGTGGAAGGGCTGATGGAAGTGAGCTGAAAACAAAGAAATGGAAGGGAGGTCTGAAGGCTGAAGTGGAGGAGTAACAGCTTACCTGGTAAGACAGGAATTGAGTGAAAGGAGATGTTAAAAGCCAAAGGTTTGGGCTCTGACACAATTTGGGGTAGGAAACTGGAACTGGCATGAGAAACATAATGATCAGGCGCTGGGATTTGGCAGTTAAAGCTAACAGAGCCAGGATGAAGAGATGGGAGTAGCAAAGAGTGACCAGAGGCAAAAAGGCCCAGGCTTTGGAGTAAAAGGAAGAAGTCTTTGCTCACTAGAGGTCATTTACCTATGAAGCTTGGAACCCAAGTTTCCTGCTTGTCCCCCTTCCTTTTCTGTCAGCAAATGTTTAAATCCTGTGGAGAAATGTATGCTTCATTTAGTTCTTCCACACATATGGCAAACAATGAGTTATTTATTTCACTTATCCATGTGGCAAAGTTAGGCATGATAGTTTGAAATATTTCACATGACTCATATCGTTGCCAATATGAAATTCTGCTCTTGTTTTCTCTCTTTGTTTTCAAACTTAAGAAATTACATATACAAAATTACATTCAAAGAATTCATTAGGTTACTCAGAATTTAGAAATAACAGACTTACAGATAATAATATGATCACATACTAGTTTTTAAGATATTCCATCTCATTTGGCAACGGAGTTTTTAAGGATTTTATTTTCTTACTCTTTTCTAATGCGTGGTCAAAAGTTTATCTGCTGCATGTTAACCATACCTACTGTGAATACTGAATTATTTCAGCTGTGTTTTTTTGGTAATAGTTATGACTCAGAATCATAATAGAAGTGTCAGTTCAACCTTGTTATTGATGGCAATGCTCTAAATTTGATGGGGAGGGAGTCACATAGTGTGTTCCTTCTTGGTTCATGTATTACATGTATTTACAGGAAGATAGGAATTTGGACTTTTCACTCCTGATATTGTTGTGTTAGTCACAAGCAATTACATGCCTCTCTTAACAATTGTTTTCTTGTCAGAGCTTCAGTTTTATTTTCTAGCTGCAAAAGCTCATTTGTATTCCTCTTTTCTGGTGCTGAAGGTGAGTTTGTTTTCCAACTTTGGAATACTACTTGATTTGGGGATGCTGTAAAGAGAATCAGCTTCCATTGCACTTCTGCCTTTGTTTGAAGTTAAAAAACCTTACTTGGTTTCAAATTCCTTTTCACTTCATCACTGGAGATAAGAAGCAGTTGTCCAACATAAGCTGATAATCCAAAGGAAATATAGAATCATGGAATCACAGAACAGTTTGGGTTGGAAGGGACCTTAAAGATCATCTAGTTCCACCCCCTGCCATGGCAACTAGCCCAGGTTGCTCAAAGCCTCATCCAGCCTGGCCTTGAACCCCTCCACGGATGGGGCATCCACAGCTTCTCTGGGTAACCTGGGCCACTGCTTCAACACCCTCACAGGAAAACATTTCTTCCTAATATCTAATCTAAATCTCCCCTCTTTCAGCTTAAAACCATTACCCCTCGTTCTATCACTCAAACCCCTGATTAAGAGTCCCTCCCCATCCCTCCTGTAGCCCCCTTCAGGTACTGGGAGGCTGCTCTAAGGTCTCCCCAGAGCCTTCTCTTCTCCAGGCTGAACAACCCCAACTCTCTCAGCCTGTCCTTGTATGGGAGGTGCTCCAGCCCTCTGACCATCTTCATGGCCTCCTCTGGACCTGCTTCAACAGGTCCATGTCTTTCCTGTGCTGATCAAAAAGATAAAAAGTGTATTCTTATTATGAACACTTAACATAGCCTGTGATTTGATTAGATGATTCATAACATTAAACAAATACAGGCTACTAATAATAACTATTACTTAAGTGGTTTTATATGTCTTTGAGAGACTACAGGTCTTTCAACTCAATTACATTTGCACAATAGTTATTAAAATGCAACGGAGGCATGTGATTGTTATCTCTTAATCTTATGTGTCCCTCATCAGATTACCACATGGTCTGTAATGGATGGAATTACTCTTAGTGATAGATGACGTATTCAGTCACATCAGATGCTTCCAAAATGAATTAGTTTTAGTCTCTCACTAGTTGTCTGAGAACTACTTCCCATTTTGGTTCTCTTGGGAGCATTTGTGTGTAGAGATCAAAAATGTCATGTGCCAAATGCTTAAAACTCACCTTAGTTCATTTTCTCCAAGTCTGTTGCTAGGATGATTGGAAGGAACCATTCATGTTATCCTGCTCTGAGGATACATCAAACTTCAGTTTTCATGACTTTCAGGTTGGCACTTCCTTGTCAATTTTTTCAAGGCACTGATTAAAGTGAGCATCCACAGTCCAGACGACACCACTTACTGAGAAGTATTGTGTGCGTGAGAAGCCAGCCCTGATTTTTGTCTTGCACACCTGGCAGAGGTCCTCTGGGAATCTAGGGACTTCCTGGAATCTTTGGCTGTCTGGTGTCCTCTGCTTGTCAATTTCAAGTGGTGTCCTTGTTTTGAACATTTGACCATCAATCTTACTTCTGTGGTTTTTTTTCTTTTTTCTGTGTTTTTGGGGTGGTTTGTTTTTTTT
>NW_010127634.1:0-4161 GCF_000699245.1 Pterocles gutturalis | reverse complement strand
ACTTCTGCCTTTATTTTGAGATGAAGTTGTATATGAATATTTATAGATATTAGCTGTTAATTTTCACAAGAGTTGTTAAATATGTTCCTGAACAAGAAAAAAAAAATGCAGAGAAAGGAAAAGGAAGACTCTCTGAGGTTCTTTCTCATAAATTTTCACAGGAAATGCCACTTCTTATGTAAAGTTTTGAGGTAACGATCCCTCTCAATTATGCACATTTTGGGGATCTGGAGGGAAGAGGTTTCATTTCCATATAGACACAGAAAACCTGCATCTCTATTGGAGCTCTGCTGTCATTTGTTGGATCACCTCTATGGTGCCAGAAAAAAACCAAGAAAGGCCTGCAGAACATCATATTTAGATATATTATTTTTTTACGCAGAAATAATCACAGAAATATAGGTGCTGGGCCAAGAGGAACACTACAGAGAGCTATGTCCTGTAGTCTGACACAGTTCCTCACTCAATCTCTTTTGCAGAGCTCCACAAAAGGCTAATATACAGCACAGGAAAGTCCAACTATATTCTAAAAGCATTTTTCAACTCCTCTTGACAGCTAAAATTTTGAGGTGAGAGAATATTACCACTGTAAGGACAAACAGATCATCCAGACTAGACTTAGTACCTAAGGTATGCTTCTAACTATGACACTGCATAAAGAAACATATCTTTAGTTACCTACAAAATTGTCTATTACTTATTTGGTCTTTGAATTATGACAGCAAACACACCATGTCTAGTAATACTAACTCCAATTACTGACCTAGACACAGTCTCTCCCATGAAGTGGCCATTGTCAGAGACAGGATATTGGGTTAGGCTGACCTTTGGTCTGATGCACACACCACCTTTCCTTATGTCCTTGGAATATATGATTGTGCTATGATTTTTACTTAAAAAAACAAAAAAAATGAGCTAGAATATTCTAAGTTTTCTGGTACAAAGATTCTTCCAGTAACACAAGAGGCCCCTTTTCAGCTTCAGGTTTATGTACAGCTGCTGAATCAACATTGCTTTATCAGTTGTGACCTCCCCAAAGCAAATTTTTGCAGAAATTTACAAATGCATTCCTAGAGACAAATCAGGGGAGAAACTTCATCTTGTTTAAATGGCATCTTTAAAATTACATTTCAATTTGATTTTGGAGGTGACTAGAATAATTTATGCTTTTTTTTGCCAAACTAACTTTTCACCCTTTAGAAGTTTGTTTTTTAAACAGTGTTGGATTTCAATTACCCATTTATCTTAATTAGTATTTTTATACTAAACAAATGATCATATATTTAAATCTCCATATTGTTTAAAATTATAAACAGTAAAACATGCCTGTTGCAAAGCCTCTAAACTTAACAATGAAATATGAATATTCAAAACTGAATAAATTAGCTGAGTAAAGGGAAGTTATTATGACTTAGTGACAGATTTTCTTCCTCTTTCTTGAGCTACACAGTGAAAAATTAAGAGTGCTTGCGGGGCATTAGGTTTTGGGAATATCAAGAATAACTGAAATACACAAAATGGATCACTAGCATTCGGCTCCATTTAGCAGAAATCAGAATTTTACTCCAGTACCAAACAAAATGCAGTTTCTTCATGAAGACACAGAATGAGATACTACCCTGTAAACCAAAACAGGATAGGTGAAAACATGTTACTGAGAATACTAAGTGCAGTGGAAGTGTTACAGTAAATAGTCTTTATTTGCTGAAGAACACTAAAAATTTTTAAGGTGACCTTCCTGTCTCACATTTTAGCACATTCCTCTCATACAGGATGTTCCACAAGCATTACTGTTTTCACAGGCATAGAACTGCCACAAATCTTACTGAAGTGAATGAGACTTGCAGGGAACTACAATCTCACAAAATATTAATTTGTTGTTAGCATTAAGTGGAAGAATATTACTACCTCATGTCTGATAGTCTCTTTTGGTAAAGCTTCTATTACAGCAAGAAGAGTTTCTAGCCACGCATTGCTGACACCTGTTAGAAAGAAATGGGTTATACTTTATGTCGTACTTATAACAAGTATAACAAAACACACATCACTCTTACAAAATTAGTTCTTACTTTTTACATGCACCTCTTCAAGGGGCTATCTATCTAAAAGACACAAAATTAACATTCAAGACTTCAAATTAAGAAGTAGGATAGCTGACAAGCAAATTCTGTTCCCATTTCTTTTACCTTTTCAATTCCTGTACAAAAATCATGATGATCCTGTTTCTTTTGAAAAGATAATTTCCCTCATTTAGAAGCATATTCTTTTCTTATGCCCACTGAAACTTTCTAGTTTTACAAGAGGCCATTTTTTTTCCTTTATATCCTAAAATTGGTGTCAAAGAATTTAAGAAAAATTAATAATCTCAGAAGAAACATCAACCTTCCTCCCTCTATTTTCTCAGCCACAAAATTCTGGTACTTCAGTAGAAGCTTAGACTCAGTAACTACTTTGGGATTTAGTCCTTCAGACAAAGTGGTTTTGTTTGCTGCTATCAGAATTACATTTAAATATCAACATGTAAGTGGTCAGCATGCAAAAATAATTTCATTCAAGTAAGTCTAGATACAAAGTCAGAGAGATTGTACTCACTGCTTTACACAGTATTGTACAGTCACTAAGGAAACAAAAAATACAAAAATAGTCAGTCATCAGCATTGGTATACAGCGCTGACCTGCATCTCTGTGTTCCAAGTTCTGGAGAATGATGTGTAGGAAGGAGTGGGAGTACGTATGAATGGACACCGACTCCTCTTGCAGAACAGTCAAAAATGAAACTGCAGCTGTTAACTGCATTTCTACTCCTGCAACATGCAGCACCTCCTGTATAATCAGAAAATACATCCATTTAGAGCAAGAGGCAGAAATGAACTGAAGGAAGATTCAAATTTTTACGTTCACTTTTATGACTGAATATGCAACAACCTGGGTAAACTACCAGGCTTTACTGGCTGTAAAATTATTTTTTCTTAACAGCAATTACTTGTAGATATTAAAATCTCTTACATTATAGCATGAACCTTTCAAGAAAAAGAAATTATAATTGTTTTGTACTTTCAGTTTCATCAATGCATATTTGTGAATTTTTTTACTTTACTAAGTGAGAGGTAAAAACAGACCAACCAACAATTTCACTTTGCTGTTTATGCACATGAATAAAAAAGAAATATTTCATTCACCCAGTGAGAGATACCAAAATAGCAGAAGGCAATTTAAATTTCATCCCTGGCCAACTGACACGGAAGACAAAAGAAAATGTGTGTATATATATGTGTGTGTGTATATATATATAGAAAAAAAGCAAGATGTACCAGAATATTTATCTAGGTAACTCAGCATTTACTAGTACTTTAACATATGAGAATATAATTAGTTAGGCTGACTTCAAAAGCATCAATTCATAAGTTAAACAAAGATAATACGGAATGAAATATTACTACATTTTTTGAACGAACCAAAAAGAAAATTTAAATTTCAAATTTATGCACACGTCAAAGATCTTGCAGGATGCATTCTATGACACAGCATTCATTGTAAGTATATACACATCTAACAGTTAGGTGACTGTTTCATTTGTTTATTTCTCTAATTTTTTTATCTCATGAGAAAATAAAGTGCTTTATTCTACTACTAAAGCATTACACATTTTACAAATTATTAAAACTCAGTAAGAGTTTAAAGCATATACTTCCTATTTAACACTTTTGATATATGTTTTTGTTTCTTTCTTTAAAGTGCTTGAGATGAACAGTGTTTTCTCAGATCACATATCAAAAATCAACAATATGTTGATATTTTAAAAAACCCCAGACTAGACCAGATTAAGAAAATATCCACTATGCACCTAAGTCTTATATAGCAGAGGAATTTAACCAAGAAATTACAGTTTGCAGAGAACATCCAAGACACTATTTAGTAGACTTTGCTTACTTCAAAGTAAAAAACCAAGAACTTTTCATTACACAACCGGTTTGTGTGCACAAATGTATAATTTTTAGTTTATCTGATTTCAAAGAGAATCATTACTTATCTCTCAACAGCTGTCTGAGTTTACAGCCATGTATATTTGTAAAAGCATTCTTTGTGTCACTGCTCCCTCAAATGAAAAAAAAACCAGCGTTGTGCAGTTTACCAATCATAGAATCATAGAATGGCCTGGGT
>NW_010127633.1:0-3467 GCF_000699245.1 Pterocles gutturalis | reverse complement strand
TAATTTTAAGTTAACTTTAACCCACGACACTAGCCAAACCCGAACTGTTTTAAAATATCTCTCAATATGTGAATTTCACCCTCACCTTGATTGATATGAAAATATTAGTTTGTCTATGTGCATGTTGTGTGGGCTATAACTCCTGCAAGTGTTAATATAGTTTTTAATATAGTTTTAATAGAATACTCTTAGAAGGACTGTGCTTTAACAGTCAAACTAGTTAATGCTTGCAAGTCTTGTGTCTTATGGAAACAGAATATATACCTAAGGCACTCTGTTGTAATCCATTTTCTAAAGAACTTTGCTTAGAGTATCATTTGACTGTGCAAAATTGTTCGATGCCCTGAAAGCATGTCACATTGAAAGAAATCAGGCAGAGAGTTTTGCTGGCATGAACATTTCATGTTAGATACTAGGCTGTCTGTGTAGGTGTAGTTTATTCAGTACTACAATGGGCACATACCTAGACTATTAAGAATATAGAGCCAGGAAACACTGGAGTAATGTGAATGGACATAGCTTAGTTTTAACTCATAAAAGTATAGATGAATGAAAATATATGTAACTCAAGATTTAGTTCTGAGGAAGGTATAAAGGGAAATAAAAACCACAAAATATAGCCAAGAGACACTATCATGATACCAGGTTATATTTCCAACTTCTTGACTTCATTCATGTATATCGTCACTAGAGGGTTTCCAGTTCTGTAACTTCCATTTCTCATTAAAATAACTGGTATTGAAACCTTGACTAGAATTTTAATACCGTAATTTGCAAACAGTGCTTGCAAACTGTACTTTTTAACCTATTTGATTTGCTGAGCTTTCTTTCTTATTCACTTGCCTTTTTAGTTTGTCCGTTAACAGATAGAGAGCCACCTGAAAAATTACGAGTGTTTTCTGCAGTCTCAGAA
The DNA here is from genome assembly GCF_000699245.1 of Pterocles gutturalis. Classification (NCBI taxonomy): domain Eukaryota; kingdom Metazoa; phylum Chordata; class Aves; order Pterocliformes; family Pteroclidae; genus Pterocles; species Pterocles gutturalis. The sequence continues at coordinate 2,554 of NW_010127633.1, read as the reverse complement.
GCAAGTGCAGAGAGAATTTAATCATATGCTTTGTTTTAAACAGGTACTCAACACCTTTAATTTTCTTCTTTCACATAAAGTTTACACACAAGGCTAGCATACTTTTATTATTGATGAGGTACAGCAGGTCAGAGACAAAAGAACCAGTGACAGTAGATAGAAAATTTTTGTAGTCTTGATTGCTTGATTGCTCTTCATGTGTGCTAGAGCAGCTGTGCCAATTTCATACTTTTTTTTACGTACTACAGGTTTTCCAGTCCTAAAAAATGAAAGAAAGGAATCATGCACTCCTGGTTTCTGTTATAGATTGTACAACTACAGTATGAATTAATGCAAAAGTTTTTGATTAATTTAGCACTTTAACGTGAGTAGTTAGCTAACAGCGGTTTCCACTAAAGGAAGCAGAAATGGATTTTATGATTCAAATGTATATGCTTTAAATAACACATAGATATCCCTGTTTTATTTAAACAAGGTTGAGCAAGAAATAGAAATTTATTTCCTTTTTCAGAGCTTCGAAGATTTCCATTTCAGACACATCTGACCACTATCTCTCAATTTATCTTTTAATAATTTTCAGATGCAATGCGGAATTGAGGGGGGTGGGGGGAAGCATTTCAATATTTGGAAGCCTGGGAAAGAGAAATTGCAGCTATGAATGACGAAACGGATCAGGAACATAAACAATAAACAGAGCTTTCAAACACACAAACCGAAGTCCTTCCCCTATCCAGTTCACTAAGGGCACATGCATGACTGTAACAATTTCTAGGACATTCTATGGCACATCTTATTTCTCTTGTTTTGGCAAGAAATTCTGTTATGAACTTGAAGAAGCTTTTTTACAACAGTTTTGTCAAAAGGACCACAAAAAACATCTGCTTCAGTAGATCTCTGAGATAGGGAAGGAGGGGGCTACAGTTAATAAAGCTTCTAACTAGATCTATTTGCATTCGTGATTTCTTCCTAGTGGTGATTTTTATGCTATTTACTTACTTTACAACTTTATGGACATGTTCTCAGACTCAGTAAATAATGTCTTCTGTATTTGCAAGTAGTCTGCAAGGAAACCTGCTGGGCCACTTGGCTCCCCTTTACTCAGACTGTTCCACGGTGCTTCGTGCTTTGGGTGACGGTTTCTGTTAGGGGATGTTATAAGCAGCTGCTGCCTCCAGCACTTCTGAGTTCGGAAATTCTTTCTGTCTGGCTGCTGGAGCCCAGCCAGGATACCTAGGGTCTCCGTCCTGAGCTTATAGAAGTGGGTGCTGCTTTCCTGTTTGCATGTTCAACCAGTTGCAAAGCTGAGCACATCCCAGAGACACACACATGGACAGACACACGGAGGCTATTTACAGTCCAGAGCTATCAACCATCAGAGGGCTACTGCTTTCTAGAAAGTACTGATGTTACTTACTGAAGCTGTCTTAACAACTGTTACAGGAATATGTGCGTTAAAATTGACAAATTTATTAGAAATGGTGCAAAAGAGAATTTTATTATTCTCTAATAACTCTCTTTTGAGAATGGAAAACATTTTTTTTCTGTGATTTACCACCTCCATTTAAAGAAATGTCACACTAGAAAGAAATTGCAAACACTTCTTTCCTTTCTCTTTGTTGGGAAAAATTACTACTGTTTTGCTTCTCTGAACCTCTAAACATTTTTTTTTTTTTTTTAGTGCTTCTTCTTACTACACACTTAAGCAGAGCTATTTTGATTAAATACCTCCCAGGATAACTGCAATTATAACACAGTAAACTTGTGAATAGTTTATTCTGAAGTGTACATTGCTATTTTACAGGGTACATAAAATATCTGTATTTCATAATGTGTGTTTCTGTGAGGGATCTATATGAGACGAGCATAACCTTGATTGCCCCTGACATCACAGAATTATAAATAATAAACTGAAAGCTAAGTTGTTTATCGTGGAACAGTTGTATGAACATTCTAGTAATCTATGTTGTAGTAGTCTCTAGAACAGAGAATATATTTGATGTTGTAGTAAATTTAACTCTGCATGGATATCTTTAGATTAGATTATCAGTAAAAGCTGAAGGAAACCGAATTCCTAATGTGAAAATGCTATAGTAGAAGAGTTATCATATTCTTGCTTAATTCATACCCTAAAAGCAGAAAAACAGCATTAGAACAATTGAGGTATAAAATGCTGCTAGTTTCTTAATACAGGGAGAAGCCATACACAACTTTCTGTGTTGCTTCTATGTTACTTACACTTGGTAACAATTGGTCCTAGGAGGAAGGAAAAAAAAAAAAGAAAAAGTAATCTACATCAAAAGATCAATATATTAAATATTCTGTCAAAGACAAGAATGCAAAAGATATAGTGATATTTACTCTGAATTAGACGTTTACTTTTGTGAATATATTTTTTTATTTATCTGTTCTTAATCTGCTTTGCTGCTTTTGAAATTTTCAGTCTTTGCCATACTTTTCTTGTGACTACTTTCATGTCTGCTTAGGCTAAACCGGTGGCACATTTCTGCCAGATGTAGATGAGTGCTTTCCAGTAGGTATTTTCCCTTCCCTTCCC